>NC_050574.1:59064250-59121750 GCF_011100635.1 Trichosurus vulpecula | reverse complement strand
CAAGTTTCCTAGACTGCCCCCCTTCCTCTTATGTCAGAGGGAAGACAGCCTTCTATCCCAGCCATCAGAGGAGCTCCCAGGGGGCTTGCTCTCCTTCCCCACCATACAGAAAACTCCCTCCACTGCCTGCCAAGACCCAGACGTCAGGGTCTGCTGCTCTAAAGCACCCTGTGCAGCCGTTGTTTCTTCCTTTGACTCAGCATCGGCCATGCCCTATCCCCCACCCCTTCCCCGACCCAAGTTTGCACTGCTTATCCTCCGAGAATAAGAAGGACCCTTAGAACACAGGACATCAGAGCTGAGAGGGCCCTTAGAACCTGGAATGTCAGAGCTGAGAGGGCCCTTAGAACACAGGATGTCAGAGCTGAAAGGACCCTTAGAACCTGGAATGTCAGAGCTGAGAGGACCCTTAGAACACAGAATGTCAGAGCTAAGAGGAAACCTAGAGCATAGAATATCAGAGCTAAAAGGACCCTTAAAACAGAGAATGTCAGAGCTTGAAGGGCCCTTAGAACATGGAATGTCAGAGCTGGGAGGAAACTTAGAGCATAGAATATCAGAGCTAAAAGGACCCTTAAAACGAGAATGTCAGAGCTGGGAAGCTCTTAGAACAAAGAATGTCAGAGCTTGGAGGGCCCTTAGAACCTGGAAGGTCAGAGCTGAGAGGGCCCTCAGAACACAGAATGTCAGAGCTAAGAGGAAACCTAGAGCATAGAATATCAGAGCTAAAAGGACCCTTAAAACAGAGAATGTCAGAGCTTGAAGGGCCCTTAGAACATGGAATGTCAGAGCTGGGAGGAAACTTAGAGCATAGAATATCAGAGCTAAAAGGACCCTTAAAACGAGAATGTCAGAGCTGGGAAGCTCTTAGAACAAAGAATATCAGAGCTTGGAGGGCCCTTAGAACATGGAATGTCAGAGCTGGGAGGGACCTTAGAGCATAGAATATCAGAGCTAAAAGGACCCTTAAAACAGGGAATGTCAGAGCTAAGAGACCCTTAAGATATAGAATGTCAGACCTGGAAAGGGCCTTAAAACATTGATTGCAAAAACTAAGAAAGGACTTAGAACAGAGAATGCTGAAGTTTGCAGGGACCTTAAAACATAGAATTTCACAGTCAGAAGAAAACTAAAAACAGAGTAACGGAGCTGGAAGGGACTTTAGATCATGAGGTCAATCGATCAACATTTCTTAAACACCTACTACGAGCCAGGCACTGTGCCAAGCATTGGGAATACAAAAGAGGCAAAATACAGTCCCTGCCCTCAAGGAGCCTATAATCTAATTCAGGAAGACAATGTGCAAAAAAATATATGCAGAGCAAGCAATATGCAGGATAAATAGGAGGTCATTAATATGGGAAAATACTAGAATTAAGAGGAGATGGGGGGGGCAACTACGTGACACAATAGATAGAGCATCGAGCCTGCTGTCAGGAAGACCTGTGTTCAAATGTGGCCTCAAGCACTTACTAGTTGGATGACCCTGGACAAGTCACTTAACCCAGGGCAATTGTGGTTTTTTTTTCCCATCAATAACTTTATTTTGGGTTCAGTACAAAGTCATGCCCTACAGTGCCTTAGGCAAAGGTGGGGTTTATTTTTTTCAGTTTCCACATAAAGTGTATTGGGGAAATATGATTGAGGGGATAGGGAAGGCTTCCAGCAAGAGAAGGGATTTTTGGTGAGACTTAAAGGGATGTGAAGGGGCCTCGGAATACAGAGTGAATGGAACTTTGGAATGTATCATTCTGGAGCCAGCAGAGACCTTTACAATCACCTAATTCGAGAGGTCTTCATGTATTCTGAGTCCTGGACCCAGAGGGGAGTCTGGGGAAGCCGAGGGAGCCCCTTTCAGGCTAATGGTTTCAAATGCATAAAACAAAACACACAGGATTACAAAGGAAACCAATTATACCGAAATACAGTGACCACATTAGGGGAAAAAATCCATTCATTCCGGGTTGAGAACCCCTAATAGTCTAAGCTCCTGATTTTACAAATGAGACTCAGAGAGGAGCTTAATCAAGGTCACATAAGGTCACACAAGGAGTTATAGCCATAGGCAGCACCAGGTCAAAGGTCCCATCCTCTCTGACCTCTACTCCTTCGATTCCATGTTGTTGCTTTTGTCTATATGGGTGATTATCTCAGAGAGGCTGAACACAGTCCCAAGGCCAGGGGAAGGCGGCACCCATAAGTCGATTCAATTCGATTCAAGAAGTCATTATTACGTACCCACTATTCGTCAGGCACTGGGCTAGGTCCCGGGGATACAGAGACAAAAATGAAACCCTCCCTGTCCTCAAGGAGCTTGTGTTCTTCCAAAGGCATTGACATCTAGGACAAAGTAAATACAAGGTAATTTGAGATGGGAGAAGACACAGGGGGTAGGGGAGGGGGAATTTAGGGAAGGTTTTACCTATAGCTGGGTTAAGCCTCGAAAGGCAGGAGCCTAAGAGGCTGAAATGAGGAAGGAGTATACCCCAGGCATGGGATCCAGTTTGTATGTAAGAGTCAAGGCAGGAGAAGACCTTTCAAACTTGGAGGAATTGATCAGTTTGTCTGGAATCTAAAGTGGCAAAGGGAATATAATGGGCTTAAAAGGTAGATTAGAACCAAAGGGTGGAGGACCTTGAATGCCAGTCCAAGAGGTTTTATTTTATCCTAAAGACAGAGGGACAAAGATGAAGCTTTCCTCCCTTCTGTGCCCCAGTCTGTGGGATAGAGCCAATGTGGGGCTGCCCCTGCAGGGCGGTGTCTGCACAAAGTAGGTCTTCCCAGGAAGGGGGTCTCTGTTGGTCAGGATCTCCATGGTTTGGTCTCATCTATGAGCTTCTATGTAGGCAGTATCTCCATAGAGCAACTTCTCCACTAGGCAGTATCCTCACAGGCTTTGTCCACATGGGCTTGTCTCTGTGGAAGCAGTATATATGTCAGACGTGTGACATGCGAGTCTGTCGTTCATTTCTCCTTGAGGGCAGAGCCTAGATTGGCAGTGTCTACACAGGGTGTCTATCATAATAGCCTATGTCTACAACGGATGGTGGCATCTCATGTTAGGTTCTATATGGGCTATGTCTCCATGGGATAGCAACTCCATGAGGAATTGTCTACACAAGTTTTGCCTACATGGGCTTGTTTTTATTGGGCCGTATCTCAATAAGACAGCGTCTCCTTGATCTTACCACATGACCCACTATCTGCATGGCTGGGCATGTCTTATGGGTTAGTGTTCCCATGGGGGACTTTTTAAGAACCAAAGGACTGGATTTCTAATGATAGAAATTCAGGCACCATGACAGGTGGATGACAAAGTTATTTGGGGCAGAAAATCCAAGAGCCTTTTTTAAAATTATCTTTTATTATCAACTCAAAAATTAACATTCCTGACTACAGGAAAAAAATGAAAAAGAGGATTGTTTACAAAACCATGAATCTCTGTTACATAGAACTTGGGTTTTTTGCAAGTATATAGTAAATTTGACATAATCGTGTCAATTCTTGTTCAGTCATTTTGACTCTTCCTGACTCCATTTGGGGTTTTCTTGGAAAAGATACTGGAGTGTCCTTCTCCAGCTCATTTTACAGATGAGGAAACTGAGGCAAACAGGGTGAAGTGACTTGCCTAGAGTCACATAGCTAGTAAGTGTCTGAGGCTGGATTTGAGCTCAGGAAGAAGAGTCTTCCTCACTCCAGGTCCTTTACTCTATCTACCACACCACCTAGCTTTCCCTCAATGCGTCCCCTTCTAAATTTTCTTCTACTCTCTTCCATATATTTTTACATATTCAGGGTTAGCATTCTCCTCTCTCTTTTCTTTTTTTTTCACCCTTCTCACTATGCACTAACTCCCTCCTCTCAGCTCTCCCCTCTCCATCAAAGCCCTCCCTTGTAACATATATCTGTGGTAAAGCAAGACAAATTCAGACAAGGACCATGTCAAAAAAAAAACCCAATTCTCATTGTCCACCTACAGTCTATCACTTCTCTGCAAAGACATGGTAATGCTCCTCTGGAATCATCTCATTCCTCAGTCCTTCACTCTTTTTTTTCTGTTTGTTTTTTGGCAGCTCAATTGGGGTTAAGTGACTTGCCCAAGGTCACACAGCTAGCACATGTGTCAAGTGTCTGAGGCCAGATTTGAACTCAGGTCCTCCTGACTCCAGGGTCGGTGCTCTACTCACTGCACCACCTTTACTCTTTCCAGGTTATTTTCCTTTACTTTAGTGTAGCCATTATAAGCACTATTCTCCTGATTCTTCACCCAGCATCAGTTCATAGAAGTCCATACTTCCTTCTTCGTAGTCGTCATATCTTATAGCAGTTATACTATTCTGTCGCATTCACATGCCATGAGTTGTTCAGCCCCTCCTCCATTGATGGGCAAGCAGGATCCTTCTAATAATCACAGGTACAGTATCGGCAGGCAGTATGAGGTGTTGGATGGGTCCAGCCTAGAAGTCAGGGGGACCTGGGTTCAAGTCCTGGCTCTGACACATAGTGTCTCTTACCTTCTTTTTGTTTCAGGGCAGGTGCCAACATGAGTTGGTAGAGGGAGTTTCCACACTGGGAATTCCCTGCATCGGTGAAATCACAGGTCTAGCAAACAATAATAATTAATATTATTATAAATAACATGAATTTACCAAGCACTTTCCAATTCATGACCAAAGACTCTCCCTGTAAGGGAGCTAATCTTATCACCCCCAATTTGACAGAGGCTCAGAGAGCCTGTGACATGCCCAAGGACACTCGGCAGGCAAATCCCCTGAGGGATTTAAAGTGGAGCACTGATTGTGAGATGAGGCATTCCGGTCCATGGCATGAGGCCAGCTTTGTTCTGGGGTGGGGGGGCGGGTAGAATGGTCATTTTATCAGGGACTTGCGCCTAACCCCAGCTCTGTGGCAATCACTGACTATGTGACCTCAGGCAAGCCTCTGCCCCTCTCTGAGGGGGAGCTTCCCAATCTGTAAAATGAGGTGGTTGGAACAGACAGGGGTCTCTAATGTCCCCTCCAGCTTCAATGCGCAGCAAGCCTATGGTTCTCTATTTCCCAGGGACTGCTCCCACCCTGCCCTGGGCATCTTGGCTTCCGCTACTTGGTGGGTGGCATGCCTGCCCAGATCCCACATGAAAGGTCTCCTCCCTCCCCTGGGTGTCCCGGCACCTGGAAAAGCCGGCAGCCTGCCCAGGACCTGGCTGGCCCTGTGGCTGGAACACCAGGGAGGATCAGTTAGGCCTGTCACCTTGTTCCAATAAGGGGTAGTAGACCAGGCGGCCTGCCTCAGCCCCAGCCTTATGCCCTTCATCAACAGGCTCTCTCCAAACCTTGCCTGGATCTCCACCTCTAAAAACAGTTGAGGCCCTCTTCTTTCCACCCTACCCCCAGAGGCAGGGCATAAAGAAGGAGAGGAAGAATGGGGCCACCCCCTGCCGCTACCAGGCCTCTCTGGGCACCGGTTCTAATGGCCACCAATGCAGCATACATGCTTGAGCATAAGTCACTCTCTGGGCCTTCCTTTCAGATCTCAAAGTGAACCTTTCCCTTTTCAAGGGGTCTGGGAAGTCTAAAGTATTTTCATAATGATACTAAAATGCTGTAGTTTTGAATACAGTAAATTTTTGATAGCCTTATAAACAAAAGCACTTGGGGGAGGGGCTTCAAAAATTTTCAAAAGTTCTAAAGGATTCCTGAGACCAGAAAGTTTGAGAAACTGTTCCACAATCTATGCATCCTCTCAAATTTGGACATTCTAGGTTCTAGGTTCCACAGCAGGGGTTCTCAGAGTGTGGTCCAAGGACCTGAGACCTTTTCAAGAGGTCCAAAACCATTTTCATAACCACACTAAAATGTTATTTATATAACTCACACAAATAAAAGCTCTTTAGGGTCATCAATAATTTGGAAAAGTATAAAGGGAAAAGAAAAAACTGCAACCAAAATCTTTGAGAATTATTCCTCTAAGGCCCCTAAATGAGAGAGTATTTGTCAAGAGCACTTAGCATAGTGTCTGACACAGTTGTTCAGTTGTTTCAGTCACGTCTGACTCTTCCTGACCCCATTTGGGGTTTTCTTGGCAAAGATACTGGAGCGGTTTGCCATTTCCTTCTCCGGCTCCTTTTACAAATGAGGAAACTGAGGCAGACAGGGTTAAGTGACTTGGCCAAAGTCACCCAACTAGTGTCTTCCTTTCTCCAGGCCCAGCACTCCATCCACTGCACCACCTAGTTAGCATATAGTAGGTATTATATAAATGCTTATTCCCTTCCCCTTCTCATCTAACATTCTCAGGCCGCTGCCAGCTCTGACATTCTATGTTCTGAATTCTTCTGGCTCTAAATTTTAAAGTTCCTTCTAGGTCCCGTCCAACTCACATTCTATGTTTTAAGGTCCCTTCTGGTTCTGGCATTCTGTGTTCTAAGGGCCCTCCCAGCTCTGACATTCTGGGTTCTGAGGGCCCTCCCAGCTCTGACATTCTCTGTTCCAAGGGCCCTCCCAGCTCTGACATTCTCTGTTCCAAGGGCCCTCCCAGCTCTGACATTCTGTGTTCTAAAGGCCCTCCAAGCTCTGACAGTCTGTGCTACAAGGGTTTCCACCTCCTCAGGTGCCTTTCTTGATACCACCAGCCCTCTCCTTTCTGATATGTCCTCATATGGCTCTAAACATACTCGATATTCACTTATTTGTGCACATATTTTAAACCCCTGAGAAAAATATGATCTCCATGAAGGCAGGACTGTTTATTTTTTTATATATCTTTATCACTTCACCCAGTGCCTTGAACATAGTAGGCACTTAATAATTGCTTTTTGAACTAAATAGTAGGAGCCTAATTAATGTGTATTTTGTAATTGAATTTGAATAGTGAGATACTGTGCCTTCAAGGTTTACAGAGATGGTTGTTGTGATATTGGATATGTAAGGTACCCAGAGGAAATGGGGCTTGTGGTACAGAACAAAACACAGGGTGACATGGAATGTTCTAAGTCATTGGAGGTATTGCCATGATGCTGTGTATTCAAGGTTCATAGAAATATGTGGCATGCTATTGGCTGTTCTCAGTCCACAGGAGATACGTGGTAGATTATGAGTTGTTCCAGGTATAGAGATATATATGACACGGAATGTTCTAGGTGTGTGGAGGTATATGGTATGATATGGGGTGCTCTAGGTACATAGAGGTGTGTGGTATGACATGGAGTGTTCTAGGTACATGGAGGTGTCTGGTATGACATGGAGTGTTCTAGGTACATAGAGGTGTGTGGTATGACGTGGGGTGCTCTAGGTGCATGGAGGTGTGTGGTATGACATGGAGTGTTCTAGGTACATGGAGGTGTCTGGTATGACATGGAGTGTTCTAGGTACATGGAGGTGTGTGGTATGACATGGGGTGCTGTAGGTACATGGAGGTGTGTGGTATGTTATGGAGCGTTTAAATTTATGAAGATACATAGTATGATACTAGGTGCTTTTAAGTGTGTGTGTTATATGATATGGAATGTGTTAGGTCCGTAGAGGTATGTGATTTGATACTAAATGTTCTGGATGTGTGTGTGTGTGTGTGTGTGTGTGTGTGTGTGTGTGTGTATACAGAGACAGACAGACAGACAGAAACAGATGGCTAGGTGGTACAGTTAATAGAGTGCTAGCCCTGGAGTCAGAAGGATCAGAATTTAAATCTAGCCTCAGATACCAGCTGTGTGACCCTGGGTAAGTCATTTAACCCTCTTTGCCTCAGTTTCTCATCTATAAAATGAGCTGGAGAAGGAAATGGCAAACTACTCCAGTATCTTTACCAAGAAAACCCCAAATGGGGTCATAGAGAGTAGGAAATGACTCAACAACAAAAATACACATATATATGTATGAATATATGGCATAAAACTGTCTGATCTGAATCCAGAGATACATATAGCATTATACTGATCATTCTAGGTCCACAGAGGTATGTGGTGTTCTAGGCCCACATTGATGCCTGGGGTTAGCACTAGATGTTCTAGGTGTGTGGAGGTATATGGTATGATATAGGGTGCTCTAGGTACATGGAGGTGTCTGGTATGACATGGAGTGTTCTAGGTACATGGAGGTGTGTGGTATGACATGGGGTACTGTAGGTACATAGGGGTATGTGGTATGTTATGGAGCGTTTAAATTTATGAAGATATATAGTATGATACTAGGTGCTTTTAAGTGTGTGTGTTGTATGATATGGAATGTGTTAGGTCCGTAGAGGTATGTGATTTGATACTAAATGTTCTGGATGTGTGTGTGTGTGTGTGTGTGTGTGTGTGTGTGTGTGTGTATACAGAGACAGACAGACAGACAGAAACAGATGGCTAGGTGGTACAGTTAATAGAGTGCTAGCCCTGGAGTCAGAAGGATCAGAATTTAAATCTAGCCTCAGATACCAGCTGTGTGACCCTGGGTAAGTCATTTAACCCTCTTTGCCTCAGTTTCTCATCTATAAAATGAGCTGGAGAAGGAAATGGCAAACTACTCCAGTATCTTTACCAAGAAAACCCCAAATGGGGTCATAGAGAGTAGGAAATGACTCAACAACAAAAATACACATATATATGTATGAATATATGGCATAAAACTGTCTGATCTGAATCCAGAGATACATATAGCATTATACTGATCATTCTAGGTCCACAGAGGTATGTGGTGTTCTAGGCCCACATTGATGCCTGGGGTTAGCACTAGATGTTCTAGGTGCCTGGACTGTGCCACAGAAGCTGAGAACTGGAGGGAGTCATGCGCAGCACATGAGAACTTTCCCAAGGCCTCCTGAAGATAAAAATGGGGACCTCCAAGGCCCAGAGGAAAGATGTTTCTGTGTGTGTATGTGTGTGTACGTGTGTGTGTGTGTAAGCAAGTGCTGCATACAAGTGTGTCGTGTGTTCTTGTACATACACATAAATGCACCAATATGTCCACAGGTCCCATCTATGAATGTTAGCATTGGGAAGGGGCAGTGCCATTCAGCAGAACAGGTACTGGTTTTCAAGCTGGAGCATCTCAGTTCAAGATACTACTTACCTGCATGACCTTAGGCAAGTTACTTAGACTCTCTGGGCCTCAGTTTCCCCATTTGTGAAGTGAAGGAGTGGGGTAATTTGATCTCTGAGGTCTCTTCTCCCTCTAAATCCTATTACTAGGTATGTTTATTGATAGCATTTATATAGTAATTTATTTATATATTTATAGAGTAATTTACATTTATATAGTGATTTAAGTTTTGCAAAATGCTTTAGTTCTACCATCTCATCTGAGCCTGCTAATGACCCTATGAAACAGGATGAGGATTGCCTCTTTGCGCCTTTAAAATCTCTGATGTCCTGCAGAACGAAGCTTGGCTTTCAACTCCTCAGGTGCTTTTCCTGATAGCACCAGAGATAAATACTCTTATCCTCATTTCACAGAGGAGGAACCAAAAGCCGAGAGAATTTAAGGGACTTACCCATGATCACACAGCTAGTATCAGAGTCGGGTTTTGAACCCAGGGCTTCCTGATTCTAGGAGCAGCACTTGATTCAGGATCGACTACACTACCCACGTGCTAAGTGTGTGCGTCTACATTGGAATGTGCCTAGGACTCTCTGTATGTAATTTATAAGCATGAGCGTGATGACAGGCACGGGTGTTTACAGGTGTTTTATGAGGGTGTGGGCTTACAAAAGGCATCACGATGTGGTAGAAAAAACACCAGGTGGGCATCAGATTGGGAGTCTGCAACTTTCCGTCTTTGTGACCTTGGGAAGGTGACTTAACGTCTCTGGGCTGCCAGGTAAATCCTCGTGGATTTCTGTAAGGTAGAACTAAAAGGGATTTCCTCCTCTGCGCGATGGACGAGACAACTGCTGAGGCCCCTCAGTTCTTCATCTCCCCATCCTCCGAGAGCGTGCTCAGCCCATCAGTCACCAAGCATTTATTAAACATATACTGTGTACCGGACACTGTGCTCATGGATATGTGTATGTGTTTACAGGTGTGTGCGTGTTTACAGGTGTGTGTGTGTGTGTTTATGAGCATGTGTATGTATATTTCTAGGCATGCAGGCCTATGTGTGTCCCCTCTAATATCTCAGGGCTTGGGGAAATGGGCCAGATGGACTTTTATAAATATATATTATTTTGGAATCTCTCCTCCCTACATGCACACACACACACACACACACATATACACAAACACACACACACACACACATACATACCACCACCACCAACACCAGGGCTGTCCCCATTGCTCCCATTCGGCAGCTCTGGCAGTTTTATAGCCAAATTATAGCCCCTTGAAAAAGAAGGGTTTATTACGGAAACACTGACCCGGCCTTAATGCGAGTGGAAAAAAGGGGGAGGAAAGGTGTCTCCACCATGAAGAGGTGTTTCTCTAATGAGGGTAATTAGGGCATAATAAGGGCTCCAACCAGAGCTAGTAGGTCCTGGGAGGGGGCTGGGGGGAGACTGTGCCCCAATGGGGCCACTGCCTGGGCAGCCAGGAGCCCCCAGGGAAGGAAAACTGAAGGGGCTGGGGCCACAGCCTTTGGAGAAGAAAAGACTGACTGGGGCCCCTGAATAAAGAGACCTTGTGCAAAGAGTCCAGGCCAGGGAGTCCAGAGAGCCAGGTTCCAACCTGGACCCTGCCAGTCATTTTGCTGGGCATCTGTTTCTTCCTCTATAAAATGAAACATTTGAGCTTCCTTCCACTCTGACCTTCTACGTTCTAAGATCTCTCCAAGATCAGACAATCTATGGTCTAAGATCCCTCCCAGTTACATTATTTTATATTTTAGGGCAACACCCATCTCTAGCATTCTCTGTTCTAAGGGCCATCCCACCCTCACCAGCTCTGACTTTCTCTGTTCTAAGGTCTCTTCCAGATCACATGTTCTATGTTCTAAGGGCCCATCCATCTCTAACATCCTGGGTTCTAAAGTTCCTCCCAGTGCTCACATTTTATGATCTACTAACCTCTGACTTGGTGGAGGGGCGCTGTCTCAACAGAGGAGGAAACTTTCTCCTGGTCAGTGGCACAAAGGGAAGGTTAAAAATGAAGCAGGTAGTAATTCAGTTAGACCAGAGAATGTATTCCCTGACTTTCAAGGCTGGAATACTCAAGAGAGGGAATCGGGTGTGTCCTGGGGTAGAAATGAGGCCCCAAGGAGAATGCAGAATTAGCAAAGCAAGAAGATAGAGGAGACTGGTGGATTCTCTGAGAATTCTCTAGCTCCCAAAACTGAAATTTAGCAACTGAGCACATCCTCAGAGAAGACCACACACCAAACTTTGCGGTGGCCTTTGTTTCCCCATCCAAAAGGCTGGGGCCCTTAAAGACTCAGCCTCAACCCGCTCATTTTACAGAGGAGCAATCTGAAGCCCAGAGGGCGCAAGTGACTTGTCCACAGTCACAGAACAAAGCAGAGCTAAGGCTCCAGTTCTAGGATGACCATATTGATGGAGAAACCTTCAGGCTTCAAGAGTTTGCCTCTTTCCCTGAAAAGGACACAGATTAAGGGCTCAAACCTCATCTGCTTCCCTCTGCTTTGCAGAAGGGACCACAGGGCAGGGTGCCCAGACACCCCAATTGAAGGAAGTTAAAATCTATTGAAAATGTGCCATCTTTCTCATTCAAGAGAGATATGGGCTCCTGACCTTCCATCAGGAGGCTGTACACAAAGACTTCCTTCCCCAGAAGGTGGCCGGGCTGCACGGAGCCATCCACACAATCTCTCCTACTCTACCTTCCAGTGAACAAGTCTCAGCCTCCTTCGTATTATTTACTGAGCTAACCAGCAAGCATGCTCCACTCTGCTCTTACTCCCTGACTGATTCAGGTAAGAACAGATTCATTTTGGTCATGCTTTAGTCCCCAGACACATCTGGTTCTTCATTTAACACACAAGAATGGAGAGCCTATAAGAGGGGCATCAGTGGCATGGCCAGGAAGGGTGATGAGCACACAGAAGAAGGAGAGATCGGTGTGGACTGGGGGCGTCCAGAAGGCTTCATGGAAAAGGTAGCATTGGAGGCAAGTTTTGAACCATGGAAAGGCAGGAAAAAAATCATAAGCTGACAGAATTTTTTGGGAACAAGAACTGTAGTGGTCATCTAGTCCATCTGCTGCCTCTGGAACCTTCTTTGTATAGGTTTTCTAGGAAGGAAAGCCATCAGTACCCAGGCTCCCCTCCCTGATTAGCTATGGCTGGCTTCTCAGTAGGAAATCTTTCTGGAGCTTTTGGAAGAATGGAAAGGAAGGTTGGCCAGCTTGGGAAGAAGTGGAGGGGGCTTCGGAGAAGAGGAGAATAACAAAGAGAGTTGAATGAGAACAGCACTGGAAGCCAGGAAATCCCGACTCTGACCACTCTCTGCCTCAGTTTCCTCTACTGTAAAATGAAGGGCTTGGATTAAATGACCTCTAAGGTCCCTTCTAGCTGGGATGTTCTGTGTTAGAGCTTTCTATAATTCAAAGTCTCCTCTCCCCAGTCAGAGAGAAGATGGTGACTGTTTGACGGTTCCTTCTCTCTCTGAGTCTGGGGTACCACCCCCCCCTACCCCCCCAACTATGGACTCACAGCTGGAGCTCGGTAAAGAATGCGCTATTGATCAGCTCACCTGGAGAATCCCCTAGGCAGAAACGGAATCCAAGACAGGGGTCCTCATGGATACCACGCCGGGGTGACCTGTGAACCGCATGTTGCCCAAAAGTGTCCTTCCTGCTCCCCCGAGATAGGCAGCTGGGCCCAAAGTGGGCACTGGCAGTTGGCACTCTGTGGATAGCCCCAGCTGTCTCGGGACCTGTCTGAAACCCAAACATAAAGGCCCAACTGTTCTTGGAGCATTGGTTTATGGCCGGTTTTTTATCTTATGCCATGCATACAAAACACAGTTGATTTCTTTCTGAAGTGTGTGTGTGTGTGTGTGTGTGTGTGTGTGTGCACGCCTGTGCACAAGTGTGAGTGTGTGTGTGTGTGTGTGTGTGTTTTTCAAGGGCGACATTTGAAAGCCATGTGGCTTTTATTGCTAGCAGGAATGCTGGGGGGGCTGCGTTCCTGGCCAACCACATGAAATGCAGCTGTAATCTTCCTGCGCGTAAGGGCAAAGCCCCCCTGTTTCCTCCAAGCAATCAGCCTCTGAAATTAATTATGGCTCCGCTAGGGCTGACAGTCATTAGGCCCTTTCCAGGGAGGTGGAAAAAAGCTCTAATGGAGCCTGCACTGGGCCATGGAAACTGGCCAACCCAGTGACCTGCTGGGCCAGGGGGCAAAGGACAGGCCAGTGTTGTTGTCTCCCCCTCCCCAAACCCTCCCACCCGCACCCCTGCAGCGGAGCTCTGGCCTGCTCCAGATAGTCCCTTTACCTGGGCACCGTTTTTCAATGGTTCATGACCTTGGATTGGTCTCTCACCACTTCACTCAAGGAAGACTACCCTGAGGGGGTGGGATTTTGTGGGTTTTGGGGAGGATGGGGGAAAAGGGGGCAATGCAGGACTAGATCATAGATTGGGTAGGAGGAAGGACGAGAGAGTCAGTGTGTTAGGATGGGAAAAAATTGGGTGGCCCCGAGAGTCAGCAAGCCAGAGAGACCCACGTTCTGTTCCCAGCTGTGCCAAACACGTGCCTTTCGACCTTGGACAAGTAACTTGGCTTCTCTCTCTCCATGTCTCTAGAGCAGGGTCCCCGTTGTATATACATCTCCACCCTCACCCAGCATCTCATAGAGGGTACTGTATTAAGTAGAAACTTAATACATTTTATTTGTTATTGAATGAATGAATGAATGAATGGAATAGTATGGTGTTCTCCTCCAGATCTAATATTATACCTTCTAGAGTCTAATATGCTACATTCTATGGTCCTTCAAACGTTACATTCTGTGTGCTAACATTTGACATTCTAACATCTCCCTGATATTCTGTGTTCTAAGGGTCCTCCCAGCTCTGACATTCTGTATTCTAAGAGCCCTCCCACTTCTCACATCCTGTGTTCTAAGGGTCCTCCCAGCTCTGACATTCTGTGTTCTAAGGGCCCTCCCAGCTCTGACATCCTGTGTTCTAAGGCCCCTCCCAGCTCTGACATCCTGTGTTCTAAGGCCCCTCCCAGCTCTGACATCCCGTGTTCTAAGGGCCCTTCCAGCTCTGACATTCTATGTTCTAAGGGCCATCCCAGCTCTGACACCCTGTGTTCTAAGGGCCCTCCCAGCTCTGACGTTCTATGTTCTAAGGGTCCTCCCAGCTCTGACATTCTGTGTTCTAAGGGCCCTCCTCACTCTGACATTCTGTGTCCTAAGGGTTCTCCCAGCTCTGACATTCTGTGTTCTAAGGGCCCTCCCAGCTCTGACATCCTGTGTTCTAAGGGCCCTCCCAGCTCTGACATCCTGTGTTCTAAGGGTCCTCCTAGCTCTGACATCCTGTGTTCTAAGGGCCATCCCAGCTCTGACATCCTGTGCTCTAAGGGTCCTCCCAGCTCTGACATCCTGTGTTCTAAGGGCCCTCCCAGCTCTGACATTCTATGTTCTAAGGGCCCTCCCAGCTCTGACATTCTGTGTTCTAAGGGTCCTCCTAGCTCTGACATCCTGTGTTCTAAGGGCCCTCCCAGCTCTGACATTCTATGTTCTAAGGGCCCTCCCAGCTCTGACATCCTGTGTTCTAAGGGTCCTCCCAGCTCTGACATCCTGTGTTCTAAGGGTCCTCCCAGCTCTGACATCCTGTGTTCTAAGGGCCATCCCAGCTCTGACATCCTGTGCTCTAAGGGTCCTCCCAGCTCTGACATCCTGTGTTCTAAGGGCCATCCCAGCTCTGACGCTCTATGTTCTAAGGGCCCTCCCAGCTCTGACATCCTGTGTTCTAAGGGTCCTCCCAGCTCTGACATCCTGTGTTGTAAGGGCCATCCTAGCTCTGACATTCTGTGTTCTAAGGGTCCTCCCAGCTCTGACATTCTGTGTTCTAAGGGTCCTCCCAGCTCTGACATCCCATGTTCTAAGGGCCCTCCCAGCTCTGACGTTCTATGTTCTAAGGGCCCTCCCAGCTCTGACGTTCTATGTTCTAAGGGTCCTCCCAGCTCTGACATCCTGTGCTCTAAGGACCATCCCAGCTCTGACATCCTGTGCTCTAAGCGTCCTCCCAGCTCTGACATCCTGTGTTCTAAGGGCCCTCCCAGCTCTGACATTCTATGTTCTAAGGGCCATCCCAGCTCTGATGTTCTATGTTCTAAGGGCCCTCCCAGCTCTGACATCCTGTGTTCTAAGGGCCCTCCCAGCACTGACACCCTGTGTTCTAAGGGCCATCCTAGCACTGACATCCTGTGTTCTAAGGGCTCTCCCAGCTCTGACATCCTGTGCTCTAAGGGCCATCCCAGCTCTGACATCCTGTGTTCTAAGGGCTCTCCCAGCTCTGGCATTCGTATTCTCAGATCTCCCCATGCACCAGTGCTGTTTAGAAACCTTAGAATACAGAGTGTTAGAGCTGCAAGGGGCCTTGGAAGCTGACATCCAGAGCAGGGGTGGGGGGGAGGTGTTGGATAGCCCCAGTGCACACAGAATTTTAGTGGGTGCTGGATCTAGAGTCTAGGCCTCCTGACTCCTAGCCCACTAGTCTTTCCCCTGTACCACAAAGCTTCCTGAGCTGACCTTGGAACTTTTGGGGGCAATGAATGGTTAATGGGAAATTTCCAAAAGGGAATTTCTTTGAGGTTAACGCTAGGCTTGCCACAATTCTACCTCAGTTTACTGAATTAAAGCCCAGGAGGCTGTCTGAAGGAGGGACGGCATCTGGGCCAGTACCCATGGAAGTGACAGGGTCCCTCCTTGCCAGAGACCCTGGGGCCTTTACATATCCAGCCTCCTCCAATGAGGCCTGTGTTTGGGGGGGGAGGGGAGGAGGGAAATGACACTGGCTATTAACCTCAGCTAAAACGTAGTCAGGGAAGAGGCCTCACAGGGAGCCAGATCTGATCTGTTAAGAGCTCTAAAATGCATTTCCCACAAGCCAATATGGACTGATTTCCCCCAGAAATGTAGACAAGGAGAAACTCCATGCGGGACATGCGGTCAGAGACCCAATTGGGCTGCTCGGCTTCTATTCTTTGCCATCCATCCATATATCCTGGCTCCCCCCTTCCTCTGCCCAGAGGCTGCTGGGAAACATGAGGGGGAAGGGAGCCAACTAAGGGAGTACAAGGTCTTTCTGAAAACTGTTGTTGGATGGTTACAGAATCCTAGAGTATTTGAGTTTAGGGCTAGGAGAGGCCTTAGAACACAGAACGTGAGAGCTGGGAGGAGCCTTAGAACACAGAATGTGAGAGCTGGGAGGGCCCTTGGAACACAAAATGTCAGAGCTGGGAGGAATCTTAAAATAAAGGATGGTAGAGCTAAAAAGAGACCTTAGAATATAGAATGTCAGAGCTGGGAGGGTCCCTAGAGCTTGGAACATCACAGAAGTGAGGGACTTTATAACTCAGAGCTAGCAGGAACTATAGAGCATAGAATGTCAGAGCTGGAAGAGGATCTTAGAACATTAAATGTTAGAACTGGGACCTGGAGGAAAATTTAGAACACAGAATACCTGAGTTGGCAGGAACCCAAGAACACAGAATGTCAGAGCTGGAAGGGGCCTTAAATCTGGTTTAATCCAACTCCCTCATTTGAAAGAGGAAGAAACTGAGTCCTGGAGAAGGGAAATTATTTTTCTAAGGCTACAGCTCATAGCAATGGCAAGACCAAAGCCCAAGTATTCTGACTCTTAATCAAGAGACCTTTCCATTACCTCCTCTGAGGGTCCTGAGGGTCAGACTCAGAGGGGCTGGCTGGATTGACGTGGCCATGTCAGGTCTGGACACTAACTTTCATGGAGAAGGAATGTGGGAGAGGAACAGGACACAGGTTGTTTGTTCCAGGGATACATGGTGTATAAGATTTGGGGAATTTGCAAAACAGTCCTGGCAGTAACTTTGGGCACTGCAGTGAAGCCTGCCTTAGTGACTCAAGACCTCATTCTACCCTTGCCTGCTCAATTTGCACTGGGCTGAGGGTGAGGTGCCTGAATATGTTGGAAAAGGAGGCTCAAGGTAGGCTCTAGGTAGGAGCGAAGGAAGGAAAGAAGGAAGGAAGGAAGGAAGGAAGGAAGGAAGGAAGGAAGGAAGGAAGGAAGGGAGGAAGGAAGGAAGGAAGGAAGGGAGGAAGGAAGGAAGGGAGGAAGGAAGGAAGGGAGGGAGGGAGGAAGGGAGGAAGGAAGGAAGGAAGGAAGGAAGGAAGGAAGGAGGGAAGGAAGGAAGGAAGGAAGGAAGGAAGGAAGGAGGGGGGGGGAAGGAAGGAAGAAAGGAGGGGGGAAGGAAGGAAGGAAGGAAGGAAGGAAGGAAGGAAGGAAGGCAGGAAGGAAGGCAGGAAGGAAGGAAGGAAGGGAGAGGCTGAGGAGGAATGAAAGGCTGGCCCTAGGGAGGACCTAGAACAAGGCCAAAATCATTCCCTTCAACTTGTGAATGAATCTTCTTTCAACTTATATCAAAACCTGGAGACTCTCCTCTCTGGGCCATTTTATGTTCGTTATGTTCTTTCATTTGGTCTGTTCTCCAACCTCCGAATACTGTAAATGGACCCAGGTTCATTTGAATCACAGCACTAGATTTCAAAGGAATTTAATGGCTATTGAGCCCAACCCCCTCACTTGACAGATAAGGAAATTGAGGTATAGAGAGGTTGTTTAATTTGACCAGGACCACACAGTTCATAAATGTCTGGCGTGGGATTTAGAAAGTGCTAAGTCTGTCTATTAATTCCAATTGTTGCACTGGATGCCAGAGAATATTTTCCCTAAGCCCTGAATGCCCTGATAACCTACCCCTGCTCCTTGAGCAGCTCTCTCCCTCTCCCTCCCTCTCTCTCTCTCTCTCTCTCTCTCTCTCTCTCTCTGTGTGTGTGTGTGTGTGTGTGTGTGTGTGTGTGTGTGTGTGTGTCCCTGTCTCTCTATCTCTGTCTGTCTCTGGCTCTCTCTGTCTCTATGTCCCTGTCTCTATGTCTCTGTCTCTCTGTCTCTGTCTCTCTGTCTCTCTGTATCTCTTTCTCTCTGTCTCTGTATGTGTATCTATCTCTGTCTCTGTCTCTCTGTCTCTCTCTCTGTCTCTGTCTCTCTCTGTCTCTGTCTCTCTGTCTCTCTCTCTGTCTCTCTCTGTCTCTGTCTCTCTGTCTCTCTCTCTGTCTCTGTCTCTCTCTCTCTTTCTCTCTCCCACTCCCACCCCACCTCTTCTAGACCTGTGTCTGTCCAGAACCTGCCTCCACCCTACCTTTCCAGATTTATTTCACTCTCCTTATAGGACTTAGATATAGGTATACACCGCAGATTTCATTAGAGGAAGTACCCAGGGAATTTTATAAATTTTAAGGAGAACATTTATTGAAATCTCAGGCATAAAGAACATTATTTTTATTGATCAAAATAAACTAAAAGTTAACAACTATTTTTAATTAATGACTAAAATTTGCATAAAAACCCAAACTTTTTTTTAAAAGATGTAACATACCAAATCTTTTTGGCCAAGGAAAAGATGCAAGGATGTTACTGGGTAAACACAGCATATTCTGTATTAATACCTATGGATTCAGAGCTGGACAGGACCTTAAAGAAGACCTACTGTTTTATATTAGAGACAAAAGTGAAAGTGAATTATCCAGGTGCAGAGCAGAGAGCTGAAGCCAAGGCTTCTACCCCTAAATCCATTGTTCTTTCCATGTCTTCTCGTCATGATTGCTCCTTCTGTGGTCCTAATCCTTTCAGTGTCTGAATTTGCAAAAAAAAACATTCCTCCACCTCTCCTCCCCCACCAGAACACACTGCCTCTACATCTTCTCAGGACCTAGTTCAGAGGCCACCTCTTCCAAGAAGGCTTCCCAGATTCCAATCCAATCCCATCCAATGATCATTTATTAAACACTCATTACATGTGAAGCTCTGTGCTAGGCACTAGAGGCTGTTGTTGTTCAGTTGTTTCAGTCATGTCTGACTCTTTGTGATTCCATTTTTGGAGTTTTCTTGGCAAAGATACTAGAGTGGTTTTCCATTTTCTTCTCCAGCTCATTTTACAGATGAGGAACTGAAAACAAACAGGGTTAAGTGACTTGCCCAGGGTCACGTAGCTATTAAGTGTCTGAGGTCAGATTTGACCTTAGGAAGATGAGTCTTCCTGATTCCAGGCTTAGTGTTCTAACCACCACACCACCTGGCTGCCCCAGCCACTAGAGACCCCATCGCCACCCCCCCCAAAAAAAACCCTTCCCTTAAAGTACTTGCATACTACTAAAGGATAAATCATGTGCCCAGACAAGTATATATATGATAATGGGAGGAGAGAAAGCCCTCTATGATAGGAGTTCAACTAAATGGCTGCTAAAGTCTTTTCCAATTCTTCAATCCTGTGATTTTGCATATTGGTGTTCTTGTAATATGTGTCACATGTGCCTATCCTTGAAGGAAGGTGATGATCACAGAGCTGAAGGTGAGGAGGGAGTGCATTCCAGGCATGAGGGACAACCAGTATAAAGGAACAGAGACTGGACAGAGAATTCCATATATAGAAAATAATAACTAAGGGAGTTTGGCTGAAGTTTGGAGAGTGTAAGGTAGTGGTAATAGGAAATAATTATGGAGAGGTAGGTGGGAGCCAGATGGGGAAGGGTTTTAAATGCCCATCAGACCCATTTGCATTTTATTCTAAAGGTAATAGGGAGTCACTGGGAGCTTCTTGAGCAGGTGAGTAACATGGTCAGAACTTTAGTGCTTTTTAACAAAAAATCTATTTGATGTCTGTGTGGAGGACAATTCAGAGCAAGGAGAAACTAGACGCTGTGTTCTATTAGGAAGTTATTGTAACAGTCAGGGGATCCTGTACCAGAATGGTGGAAAGAAGGGAAAGGATGAAAGCAATACTCTGGGGGTAGACTTGACCAATCTTGGCAACTGATTGGATATGTATGGGGGGAGGGGGATGGAAGAGCCCAGGATCACTTCCAGAGGGTGACCCTTGGTGTCTTGAAGGATGGTGGTGGCCTTGGCAGAAACAAGGCAGATTGGAGAACAGGTGAGGTTTAGGGAAGAAGACAGTGAATTTCATTATGTTGAGTATGAATTGATTCTGGAGCAGCTGGTTGGAAATGCTCAACAGATAGCCAGGGATGTCAGACTGGAACACAAGAGTCACAGGCTGATTATGGAGACCTGGGAGTCACGTGCACGGTGAGTGATATCATTGAGCCCACAAGAGGTGATGAAATGCCCAAGAGATGGTGTAGAAAAACAAAGAGGCCCGAGGGCAGAGCCTTGGGGTACACCTATATTTAGGGAGTGGGACATAAATGATGATCCAGCAAAGGAGACTGAAAGGGTCCCGTCAAACAGCTAAGAAAAAAACAGGAGAAAAGAGAGTCATAAAATCCTGAGGAGAAAAGACTCTCCAGGAGATTGGGATGATCAAGGAGAAGGAGTATGGAGAAAAAGCCATTGAATTCATGATTAAGAGTCTGTCAGTAACCTTGGAGAGGCATTTCATTTGGGGGTGGGGTGAGGGCCACTAAAAGTAACCATTCCCTTGGATCTCTCCTGTCATCTTTCCCCTGCCCTTAACACATTCTCAAGGATCATGAATTGAGAGCCAGAAGAGACTTTAGAGGCCATGGAGTCTAGTTTCTTCATTTTATAGAAAGGAAACTGAGGCCCTTGGAGATAAATGACTTTCCCAGGGTCACTAGGGAGAGTTTGAGTCAACATCTTAACTCCCCTCTTATTGGCTCCCCACTATGCTACATAGCTGTCTAATGTGCTACTTATTTGTGCACATAATAATTCATATATACATAGCACCTTCTAGTTTGTTTTCTTCACAAGTCGTCTGCGAGAGAGGTGGCCAAAATATTATTGGCCCCATTTGCAGAGGACAAAACTGAGTTTCAGAGAGGTTGTGACTTGCCTAACCAGGGAGTGTTGGAATCAGGAGACCTGAGTTCGAATCCAGTCTCTGAGACCAGAACCTAGGTCTGTCTCTCTGCTCTCCACTCCCCCTCCCTCATTCTTCCAATAACACCAGGCTACCTGAAGTATATCATTCTCCCTACTAGACTAGAAATTCCTTGAGGGCTGGCACCATATTTTTTTTTCATCTTTATATTTCCAGTACTATGCTTTACACATGCTTCAGTTGGTCAATCTATCAATAAAACATATTTTAAGCACCTACTGTGTGCAATCGACTCTGCTAGGAATATGAAGAAAGGAAAAAGACAGCTCCTGTTCTCAAGGAGTTCACAGTCTAATGGGGAAGACAAAATGTCAGGCCTGAAAGGGGCCTTAGAACACAGGGGCTTTAAAATACTGGATGTCAGAGCTGGGAAGGACCTTGGAACACAGAGTGTCAGGCCTGGAAGGGGCTTTAGAACACAGAATGCTAGAGCTAGGAGGGAGCCTAGAACACAGAATGTCAGACCTAGAAGGGACTTTAGAACACAGAATGTCAGAACTGGGAGGCAGCTTAGAACACAGAATGTCAGAAGTTGGAAGGAGCTTATAACACAGAGTATCAGAGTTAAAAGGGCCCAGAAATCCGAGAATGTTAAAGCTAGAAGGGACTTAGGTACATAGAAAGTGAATAGAACATGTCCGAGCTGGGAGGGGCCTTAAACTGTTGAATGTCAGCTGAGAGGAACCTTGGAGATCTGCTAGTCTAACCCTCTCGTTTTACATATGAAGATCTCATGCCTTCCATAGTTTATCACTGTTCATCCCTTCTCCATGAGATCCTGCTGCCCTCAGCAGGCATCCTCCCTAGGGGGGTGGGTGTGTGCCCTTGCTCACTAGGGCCCACCAGAAAAAGCTCAGGGCACCCCCTCAAAAAAAGCAGCATTCTCTTACACCCCTTTGAATTCCATTCCAGTGTCCTTGCATTCTGGCCTAGGGTGAGGGCTGGAACCCTGACCCCATCTTCCCTGTATTCCCTCTACCCCTAGCCTTCTCCAACTGGGGCTTCCCCCTCGGACCCGAAGCCTTTCTTCCTTCCTTCCTCCCCAGTATATGCAGCCATCTCTTTTGGTGTGAACACGAACACCAAGGCTCAGGGAACCAGGAAAGTGGGGGAGGCAGGAAGCTGGGAGGGAGGGGGAAGGGAAGATGAAAGAGGAACCGGGAATGAACCACCCGCCACCTGCGTCGCGCCTGAGCCCCACCCCCAGAGAGCTCCTTGGACTGGCTGGTTCTAGGACCTGGGGGAATAGCGCTTCCAAGCGAAAGAGACGCTCCCTCTGCCAGACAGTTGGACATCCCCAGGGCCCCCACCTCAGAGCCTAACTGGAAGAAGGGAGGAGGCCGGGACTAGGGTAGAGCCTTAGTTCTGCAGCTGCATACATTTCCCTCCAGCTGGCCTCAGGGTCATAGGATTCGAAGTAGAAAGGAACCTCAGACATCCTATGTAATCCAATCTCCTCGTTATTACGTCGGAGGGAGCTGAGGGGAAGCGATTTGGGGTACAGTGGAGAGCCTAACCTAGGTTCGAATCTCACCTCTGCAGTTTACTACCTTGGGCACGTCACTTAATAACTTGCCTGGGTCTCAATTTCCGGACCTGTAAAACGCCTGGGATTGTTCAGGATGAGCATGAAGGTCCCTTTCCGCTCTAAATCTATGATCCCGTGAATCACACAGGTCTTGCGCTGGGAGTAGAACACAGGTCTTCCGAGACCAGAACCAGAGCTTTGTTCATTGAGGGTCGGAGTCCCTCGGTCTGGGACATCTGAGCTCAAAGAACTCTGCAGTGCTGTCCCTTGGGGGCGGGGGGTGGGGGGTGCCGCAGCATCCTACCAGGTCTCCCATGCTAGTTCTCGAGCTGGAAGGGAGGCCATCTTATCCAAACCCGACCTTTTCCCGTTAAAGAAACAGGTCCGTGGAGATGATGTGATTTGTCCAAGGTCACACGGCTAGTAAAGAACGGTAGAGCCAGAATGTAAACTGAAACCCACCTCGTTGGAACCCAACTCTAGCTGTCTATAAACTTCCCCTGAAGCAGAAAAGATGCACCACACCCCATTCTTAATGACTATAATAATTCACAATTATATAGCGCTTTAAGGGTTACGAAGTGGAATTGAGCATAGTAGGTCTTACATATGTGCGTTTGGGCGTATGTGTGTGTGTGTGTGTGTGTATATATATGGATATCCGTGTGTGTGTGTGTGTGTGTGTGTGTGTGTGTGTCCGAGCTTCACTGTAGCCTGGGGGAAGGGAAAGTAAAAAGAGCACAGCAGAGAACAAAAGAAAACCTACAAGGAAGCAAAGACGGACAACTTTGAAAATAATGTGTAGTGTGCGTTGTATAGGTTTTCTTGACATGGAAATTTATTGCTTTATATTGAATCCTCTCTTATGTTCTTCTGGGTACATGACAATATTTTTTTCTTTTCTTATTTTGTATTTAAGCTTAAAATAAATTTGTTTTAAATTGAAAAAAGGGTTACAAAGTAACATTTGATCCTCAAAATCAATTCTTGGGTTAGGAGCACTTATCACCCCTATTTTATGACTGAGAAAACTGAAGCTGAGGGAGGGAGGGAGGGGGACAGAGACACAGAGAGAGAAAGTGAGGGAGGGAGGAAGAGAGGGAGGGAGAGAAGGGGGGGGAGAGACAGACAGGCAAAGAGAGAGGAGAGAGAGGTTTGACTTGCCCAGATACTTCCAGCTAATAGGAGTTTGGGGAGGGACTTGAACAAAGGTCTTCAGGACTCTGGGTCTCGCTCTCTATCCCATCCACCAGACGACCTGTATTCAAGTGTTTGAAGGTCTCATATGGAAGAAGTATTGGACTTTTCTTCCTTGGCCCTAAGAGGCAGAATTAAGAAAAGGGATGGAAGATGCAGACAGGCAAATGTCAGCTCGGGATATGGAAACTCTACCTAACAATCAGGGATTGTCCCAAAGTGGAGGGGGCTGTCTCCGGAGGTGGTGGGCTCCCCCTTGCTAGAGTTCCTCAGGCAGAGACTGTCCACTTGTTCCGATGTTATAGGGAGGACTGGCTTTTGGTCAGCTCTAGGTGGCATTGGATGGATGCTTTCTGAGGTACCTTCGAAGGCAGCTAGGGCCTATAGATAGGAAGCCCTGAGTTCAGATTCAGCCTCAGACATTTATTACTAGCCGTGTGATCCCGGGCAAGTCATTTATTTAAACGCCTGCCTCACTTTCCTCAACTGTAAAACGGCTATAATAGTGGCGCTTACCTCAGGAGGTTGTGAGGATCAAACGAGATGATAGTAGCAGACAGTAGGCGCTTAATAAACGCTTGTTCCCCACCTACCCTCCTTCTCCTCTCCGAGTTTCACGGAGCTCAGTCAGGCCTCTTACGCCTCCAGGGGCTCTCTCTGGCCTTTGCAGGTCAGAACCTTGGAGTCTTAGAGACCCTGGCCCCCAGCTGCTGCACCGAGGTCTGAGCAAGGACCAGCAGGGATCGGACATTTCCCGAGCAGCCTTCGGGGCGGCTCCGCTGGGAGCTGGGCCGGCCGCTGAGCTCAGCGGCGGCCGCTGAAAATAACCGACGGGCTAAATATAACCTAGGGAGAGGGGGGGAAAATAACAACTTTCCGGAAAAATGAACCGTGAGGTGAATATTTATAGAAACGGTTTCCAATCAGGAGTCCCCCACGGCCCTGGAAACGTGTGGATCCCACACAGGGCCCCGGCCGCCGCCGCCTAGCACACTGGTGAGGACTGCCGCGGGCCTCAGGCTTGGCGCTGCGTGGGCTCTAAAGTTGCCTGCGGAAGGGGCCGGGTGTGAGACCCCGGGTCTGGTTGCGGCTGGACCCTGGGGGCAGATCCAGAGGGAACATTGACAAACAGACTCAGCAAGTGAAAGCCGGGAGAACCTCAGTTTAGAATGTGAAATATTTGAACACAGAATGACATTTCGGAAAAGGGCCTTAGAAGCTCGCTACACTAGAATGTCGAACTCAGAGCCTGAGGGCACTGTACCACTTCGGCTGTCGGGGTTTCTCCTTTCCCCACCCTTAACACCAAGCCAGGGAAAGGCTGGATTTGGGGGAGGGACACGCAGAGAGTTTTGGGTTAAGAGAAATTATTTGGACGGAGAGACCTGGGAGTGCATTTGAAGTGCATTTTGTGTGCTGAAGAGAATTGCCAAATTTGAATTCAATGGACCTAGGTTCGAATTCCAGCTCGGCGTCGGGCAAGTCACTGAACAGCTCTACGACTCAGTTTCCTTAACTGTAAAACTAAAGTGCTGAACAAGATTGTGTCTAAGGTCCGGTTCGGTTCGAAAACCATGAGCGCGAACATTGCGATAGCGTGAGATCCGTTACCGCGATCCATACAAACAGTGGCAATCGCTGCCTGGCATTACAACACCCTAAATTTTCCTCTTCACCATCACTAAACTAAAAACGTTGTAATCTGTGACCCGCAGGTAAAACAAGGATCTGAAATGATGATTGGAGTTCCTAAGAACTGAGAAATCAAATTGAATCCTTTTCTCCGGAGTGGGGCAGGGAGGGAAGCCTGACATCCTGAGGTGCACGCTGAAATGGAGCCCAGTTCTGGTCAGATATGTGCTGGACTGACTTCCCCCAGATCCTGTAGGTGGAGTAGGGTTCTAGTCTATCATCAATTTCCCGAGTGGCCTTGGACAAGTCACTTATCATCTCATTGCCTGTTTCCTACTCTGTAAAACAATAAGACTAGACTTGATCTCGGATACTGTATGTTCTAGGACCCCTGTCAGCTCTTATATTCGAGGTTCAAAGGCTCCTTCCAGCTCCAGCATCCTTTATTCTTCGCTTCCACTTAGGACGTCGTCACTTTGTTATCAGGAGGCTGCGTTATAAGACAGTTTCATTTCGGTCACTACAGACACTTTCCGGCTTTTCAGACACGGAAGGGATGCATAGTTAGCCTGGGCTGGAGGGCAGGAGAGTAGAGTTGGCAGCAGCCGGAAGGATAGAAGGTCCTCCCAAGGGAAGAAGACAGGTCAGGTCTCTCGGCGAGAATGGAGAGGAGGGGCGCTGAGGCTGACTGGTTAGGAAAACCGCACTCCACCCTACCCTCAGCCGGTTCCTGGGAAGGCCATGGGCGGCAGAGAAAGGACAAGCAGTCTGGGCCCCAGGATCCCGGCAACAGGAGGGAGGCCGTTAGTGGAGGACACGTGGCGCTTAGGGAGAACTGTCACTTTTACCAGCACAGCCCTTCTAGCTGCTGGGCACGGCGCCCTTCTTCAAACCCCGAATGTTCGAGGGACGAGCAAGACCCTGGCGTGAGCCCACTGGACCCGATGTGAAACTCTACGTGGATTCCACCCGTGCACGTGTCTGCCCCCCTCCCTTGGTTATTCCCCCGGCTGCCTCCAAGGCACATGTCTCACACAACTTTCCATTTCCACTCACAGGCTCACACACACAATTCAGGCTTACGTTTAATATTCACACACACACACACACACACACACACACACACACACACACCTTTTTTCAGCCTTCCACAACTCACACAAGCACAGGCTCACACGACCAGCATCTACCTGTACTCCCATGTTCACAGGGCACACATTTCGGACACACTCTGAGGCTCACACAATACATGCATTCCCACGTAGGTCCACATGAAAAACCCACACCCACTCACAGGTTCTTATTCACGCGTGTCCAGTTGGCCTTCGAATGTGTGTGTGTATGTTAAAGTGGAAGCCTCCGCATCCGCGTGAGCCTGACAGTTAACAGCCGGCCTCACACTGGCTTAAGCGCCGGCTTCTTTGAGAACAGGGATTGCTTTTGCTGATCTTTGTATATATACCGTGTCTGGAACATAGTAGGCGTTTTCTAAATGCTTGTTTGACTGTTTATCAGGGCTGGGCTGAGCGTGAGGGACCATGAACTAGGCTGAGGAGCGCAAGTCCAGACTGGGATTAAAGAATAAGGTAGAACTCTTGGGACCTGGAGAAGGTGGAGCCCAGGCTGACCCGCTGGGTTACCTGCTGGAGGAGCAGACCTGCCAGTCTCTAGGATCCAGGATTCAACAACATGTTCTGTCCGGGGCTCGGAAAAAGAAAGGGCAGTAACAGGTCTGAACAGGGCGGAGGAGATGAGTTTCGGACAGTTGAATGGCAGAAGGTATCTGGCTATCTAGACGGGGCGAGGAAAAATGACGATGGTCCTAATCTGATGGAGACACGGAGTGTCGGTCCATTTGGGGAGGGAGAAAGGCGGGTGTCGGTCAGCAAGGCAGGGCTAAGAAGGATGTCAGTCTAGCTGACCGAGAAGGGAGAAGATTGTAGAGAAAGTAAGTAAGTGCGTCTATCCATCCCCGACGGTGAGGCAGCTAGGTGTTGGTCTGTCTTCCGTGGGGGAGGATGAGAGCCACGCACGCGTCTCTCCTGGGGCCAGGACTGACAAGAACGAACAGGTCGGCCCCAAGTAGCAGCTGCCTAGGCCTGGACACTGCCGGCCGCAGCTGGGACACATCTGTGCGCGAGGAGCGCCGAAGCTGGGGGAGGGGGAGGGGAGTAGCCGTCGACGGGACGCAGGCTCCAACTAGCGGTTGTAACGGGAATCGGTAATGGTTGGGTCCCGCCCAGGCTCTTCCTGCCCCGGCTAGGGCCAGCGAGAGCCCCAACCGACGGAGACAGGGAGGGAGGGAGGTGCGGATTCCAGGTCAGCCGCTTCCCCAGCCCACTCTTCCGAGGGCTGCGGTTGCTCTCTTCTGTCCCGGATGCAGTGGGACAGAGACAATACCCTGCCCCCCTCCGCGGTTATCAGCCGGGGAGGCCTCTCTTCACCCCGAGTGGCCTGTACGTTCCGTTCCTCCACCCCCTGCAGCCCACCTCCCCGCTCCGTCTTCAGCCCCACCTTGAGATACGGGTTCTGTAACTTCCCCGCACGTTTGGAGAAGCCAGCCGAATGATTATCGATAGAGTCAGGAGAGCTGGTGTGGACATGAGTTCCAAACCCGAAACTTTCTACCTGGGAGAAGTCGCTTGACCTCTCTGAGCCTCGGTTCCTTAGTGCGCAAAATGGGATTAGGAATCTCTTGGCTCCTTAACTCTGGCGGGCTGTTGGGGAGAAGGGTCTGCGTACGTTCTAGATCCAAGTGAGGCCTGCAAGTCGTGGGTATGCTTGGAGAAGCCTGGGAGGAGCTGCGGCTGGAGCCTGGGGAGGCGGACAGAGAAGTAACGGAGTGGGGAATGAAAAATTAAAAGGGGGCAAGCGGCCCGACTGCCGTCCGCCCAGCCCGTTCTCCCCGCGCGGTGTTTTTCCTACCAAATTGAAGTTGGGGTTTCCTCAGGGAAATTGCTGGGGATGAGGGGTCTGTGTGCACTCCTGCAAGCGTAAAGAGAGACCTGCACTGGGAGAATGGGGGCCGGGGTGGGAGCAAAGCCGCACAAATTCTCTGCGTGACCTTGGGCAATCCATTTCCCCGGAGGGCGGGGTTCAGTTCCCACCTCTTAAAGGTGGGAATGACAATTTCAGTTCCGCCTCCTTCCTCCCAGAGCCATTGGTCGCTGTATACGGGAGCGAAAGGGATAGGGACCCAGTGACTCTCTTCTATCGGTTATTCGTTATAATAGTTGATCCGTCACGTGACCATTGAGGCACAGGAAGGCGTGTCCGTGGGGGCGGATCACAATTAGCCACCCCGAGGGTTCCCAGTTCCTCAATTCTCCAGTTCTCGTTGCAGCATAAGCTGGATCCGGGAGGGACCGTTAGGCCCAAGGGGGCAGGAAGACGGGGAAAGGTGAAGGTTTCGGGAACTAGTCCGGGAGACTTCCAGCCTGGCTTAGTGACCAGCTGGCGGGAGTACTGTGGCCAGTCCTAGGGGGCCACTTGACGACACTGACAAATTGGAGGACAACCAGAGGAGGGTGCCCCAGATGATGATAATTATGACAATGATAGCTAGCATTTATATAGCGCTTTGCACAAATATCTCGTTTTATCCTCAAAAAAACCAAAACAAAACAAAACAAAAACCCTGAGAGGGAGGTGCTATTATCCCCAAAGTACAGGTGAGGGAACCGAGGCTGACTGGTTAAGTGATGCCTAGTATCACCCAGCAAAACGATTGGCTGAAGCGGATTTGAACTCAGGCCCTCCTGACTTCAGATGGGGAAGGAAGGAAGGAAATAAACATTTGTTAAGCTTATACTACGTATCAGGCACTGTGCTAAGGCCGTGGCGTCCGAGGAAACGCAGAAAGAACAGAGGACCGGAAGCCTAAGCACTATTAAAATGGAAGATGATGGCCTTTTTTTCCCCTAGGGGGTGAATGAAGGGACGCCCAGTGCCAGAAGGATTAGACCGATTCTTTGGGGGTCTCACAGCGCAGGACTAGAAGCTGAGATGGGCGAAGAGGTGGCCGGGAAGGCAGATTAAGGAAGACCTCTCTAACCATTAGATCTATCCAGAATTGGAAGGGGGAGACCCCAGGAGAGTGTTCTGTGATGTTCTCCCGGTCAGGTTCGAGCTGGACTAGATGTATGTACATTGAAGTCCTTTCCAATTCTGTGGCGTCCCTTTCCGTCCCGTGGCACTGGGACGGAGCAGGAGGGAAGGAGAGAAGGAAAACCTGTCTTTAAAAATGCACTGATAACGAGATTGTCTTCACCGCCTACCTAATCCATCCTCCCGGACTTTGCAAGCCACCTGGGATCCGGGCTTGGTGCGACCAGCTGGGATGCAGGCTCGGTGTTAGGTTCTGGCCTCTGAGCCACCTCCGGCTCAGGAAGTTGAAAAGAAACTAAATAACATTCGATCGTAGACCTTAAAGAGAAGCTAGTTAGTCACCCCCATCCTTTTACAGGTGGGGAAAATGAGGCTCAGAAAGGGCAAGCAACTCGCCCAAGGTTACCCAGGTTAGCAAACAGCAGAGCCAGGAATCTGAACCAGATGCGCTGCCTCCGAATCCTGGGCTGGTTCCCCGGCCTCTATGAGCAGTGACTGGTTTGGTCTTTTATGGGCTGAACCCACTTTCCCCCATCTCCTTGCAATTCACTGCAACCGGGCGTAATTCAGAGGCGCTCGCAAAGATCGACCTTGAGGCCGGGGAAGCGGCGAAGACTGGCGCCGAGCCTCGGGGGTCTGAGAACAGAGGGCCATGGAGATCACTGTCTCCGCAGGCCCTTACAGGCTGGAACGCATAGTTGGTACCTTGGTTTTCCGGGTAAACTTTCTCCATTCCCGGCGCAGCCCGAGCCCAGGAGGAATGCAGAAAACTTGGGGCCGGCGGGAGGCGTTCACACCGGCCTTAGTAGGGCTGGTTGCTCCGGACAAATGGGTATGGGCATCTGCGTTAAGTGGGGCCGCCCCGCAAAGGTTCCCCTTACTCTTCTTGCTGCTAAAAGCGTTTGGAGAGAGGAAATTCCCCTTTCCCCCGGAAAAAAAAAACACCTCCCTTTTTTAAAGGCTGGTGACTCTTGGCACGCGCGACCTTTGCTCCCCTCACCAAACTGGCCCACTTGGCACAGACAGATCGTCTTCCGAGAACGTGCCAACAAAAGATTAGCGAACAAGTGAAGCAAAGATCTGGGTCATTCTGGCCCCAAACCCCAATTCTTCCTATTCCCGGCTAACGAGCCTTGCCAGGTGTCTTGAGTGATTTAGAGGGTTCTTCTACAGCGCCCTGGGCGCAACGAAGGGCGTTAAACTAGCTAACCCTTCTCGCCCTGTCTGGCCGAGGAACTCGCGAACGCTGCCTCGAGATTGGGACTAGAGGGTCCTCCTAGGGCCACAAAGAGGATGGGGCCCGGTGCCAGGAAGCGAAGCCCGGACCTAAGGCCGCAAAACGGTGGCCTTGGAAAGCTCGTTTCCTTTTCCCTTTAGTGGAAGGGCTTTTCTGATCACCAAGACGTGCCCTAGCAAGAGAGCGGGCACGGGCGCCCCAGGGCCCGGGCCTGGAGAGCTCGCAGCCTGGACGGCGAGCTTCCGAATCTCCTTTTCTGCCCCTGCTGCAGGCTTCCAGAGAAAAAGCAAGCCTTAAAACAGCGACTTGTTGAAATTTTGTTTGCTCCGCGCCCCGCCCCTGTCTGGCTGCCACAAGCCTTGCCACCGATTTGCGGATTTCTTGGGGGCATGTGTGTGGAGGGAGTAAGAGCAGGCAGGTTGGGGCATCGAAAAGAGGAAGGAGGTTAGAGCGCGGAGGAGTTTGGAAGGAGGAATGAAATGGAAGTGGGGGGGGAAGTAGGGTAGGTTGGGGCGTCGGGGAGGGCGGGCGGAAGCTTCAAGCCCCAGCCGCTAATTGCGGCTACTTCCCCCAACACACACAGGTCGGATCCAGGGGGCTCTAGGAGCCTAGCCTGAGCGCAAGGGGAAATTTCGCTCCAGGCCTGAGAGCCTAGGGAACCCACGGAGGAGATTGGGCTGGGGCCCAGACGGCGGCGCCCACCGGGCAGGGGAGCTGAAGCGAGGGCGGGGGAAGGGAGGAAAGGAGGATTAGCGAAGCGGTGCAACCTCCGGGGACTTCGGAAGCTCGAGTTTTAAACTGGGTCGTTTAGAAAACAAATAAATAAATAGGGCAAACAGCTCCTTCCCCCTCGTCTCACCCCCCAGGAGCCTCAGCTCCCGGACTCTGCGCTCCAACACCCTCCGGGGCGGGGGCGGGGCCTGCCTAGAACAGGCCACGCCCCCTCCGCGCTGGGTTTCTTTTCTTAATTTTTTTTTTAAAGTAAAGCCTTTCCCCAGTAGGCGACGCGCATTGGCCGTTCGGGCCGTCGCTCCTGGCCGACCCCGCCCCTCGGCGGGCCCCCGGGTAACTATCCTCCCCGGGTGGCTGCGGCGCCGCCGCTGGATTATATATTTTTTTAGCTGGTGTCAGAGTCGGCGAAACGTCTGTGGGAAGCGGGGGAGCGCGGGGAGGGGACGCTGCTGGCGGCTAGGAGAGCTCCGGCCGGCGGGACCCTGTGGGGGAGAGGCCCCAGGACTCAGCCTGCCGCCGTCGGAATTTAACGCCACCGCCGCCGCCCCGAGTCGGGGGGTGGGGGAAACCTGCCGAAGGGGACGCACTTATGCTGCCCTAGGAGCCCGGGTGGGGTCTGGAAGGGCCGAGGAGGGCGCGCGCACCGGGCGAGCGCCGCAGGCCCCAGGGGAGGCCCTTCGCAAGCTCCGGACCGACCGCGCCCTCGAGGCGAGCTTGGCCACCCCTTGGTCCGCTCCCAGTGGGCCGGGGACGACTCGGTGGCCCCGAGCCCGCCCCCGAGCCCCTCCGGAGCGCGCTGGGAGCAGGCGGCGGGTCCCCCTTCGGGGCTTCCCCTGAGGCGCCGCGCACCCGCCCGGGGCGCATTTCCTGAGCGCCTGCGGCTCGCAGCCAGCCCCGAGCCGCCGCGGCCGTGCCCGCTTCTCCTTTCGGGCGCCTCTCTGCTCCTTCTGTCCAGAGCGGCCCCCGGAGCAGCCCGCGTGAGCCTCGGGGGCGCGCGCCTCCCGCCGCGCAGTCCCCCGCCGCTGCCCCGCCGCCGGCCGCGGCGCCCTGACTCCCGCTGTTATGCGTATTCCCGTAGACCCGAGCACCAGCCGGCGCTTCACACCTCCCTCCACGGCCTTCCCCTGTGGCAAGATGGGCGAGAACAGCGGGGCGCTGAGCGCGCAGGCGGCCGCGGCCAGGCCCGGCGGGCGCGCCCGGCCCGAGGTGCGCACCGTGGTGGACGTGCTGGCCGACCACGCGGGCGAGCTGGTCCGCACCGACAGCCCCAACTTCCTGTGCTCCGTGCTCCCCTCGCACTGGCGCTGCAACAAGACGCTGCCCGTGGCCTTCAAGGTGAGTGCCTCGGGGCCCCCGCCCCGGCAGGACAGGGCATGGGAGGGGGGGATCAGCCGCCCGGACGGCTCCCGCTGGGCAGAGCGGCCCCGCCCCCGGGGCGGCCGGGCGGCCGACCTGACCAGACTCCCCACCTTCGGGGAGCCGCTGGTGACTTCGCATCATCTGTTTCGTTATGGTTGGGGCGTAGAGGAAGTTGCGGCAGCCGGGTTTTAAAGAGATTTGGGCAGAGTTGGCTGCAGGAGATCTGGGAGGCTCTCTAGGTCAGTTCTCCCCTCTCCCCACAGCCACCCATTTTATAGATTAGAGGAGACTGAGGGCCACAGAATTTGAGGTGACTCCCCCAAGGTCACAGGCCGTAAAGTAGTAAAGACGGGAATTCATACGCAGGTCTTCTGACTGCAAATCTAGGTCTCTTGGCCGAGCACCCCACTGGTGCTCCCGGCTGGGTGTCCCCCCTTCCACGCCCCGAGCTGAAAGCCCTGGATTCTTTTAATCCCTGCAAACCCCCAGCCGAGACGTGGTAAGCCCCTTCCGCTGTCATCTGGAGGGATCTTTCTCTGCAACTGGGAGGCGGGAACTGTTTCGTTTTCTTCTTTATTTTAATTTTTTAAAAAGAGCAGCGATGAAATGAAAGCAGCCGGTTTTCCCCTAAAAATCGGCGTGAAGCTCGATCACACACATGTCGTGAGGATAGGCTGGGGCGGGGGGAGGGGGGGGACAAAAGCTGCTGCTGGGTGCATCTCCACCTCGGTGGATTCCTGACCCAGTGGGGCCTTGCCCCTATAAGGAATCCCACATTGGGGAAAAAAGAGAGATTGTGCCTCTTTCCCGGGGTGACATCTGAAAATCCTGCACAAAGCCTGGGGGTCAGAGGGGGGAGGGAGTGGCAGTTCGTGGGGGAGGGGAGGAAAAGAAGGCCACTGGGACTTAATCGCCCGATCATGGGTTGCGCTGTCATTCGGGGCTTAAAAGGAATCTTTTGAAATTAAAAGAAGACAGGATGCTGACAGGAAATCTGGCCTTTTTAATCAGACCCCAAAAAATTTCTCCTTGAAATTTTTTCCATCTGGATTCCCAGTCTCTGATGCGGCAGTCACGTTAAAGCGACTGATGCCCAGGCTCCCACCCCAGCAAGCTAGCTCCTCAGTTTTCAGAATGGGCACATCTCCCCAGCCACAAGGCACTCAGCAGACGGGTCCTTCGTGTCTAGTGGGCTACAAGCGATGGCATTCCTCTGTTTTCCAGTTAGATTGACAGGTGCATCCTTGTCTGAGAAGACCCCTGGGTTTCCTACCCTTAAAGGCATAGTCTAAAAGGTCCCAGATTAGGAAAAGACTCTACCCTCCCATGATCCGCCCCCTCCCTCTAAAAAAACAAAACAAAACCAAAAAAACCGCACATCCAGACACTTGGCAGCTTAAACCAAGCCCGCTTTCTGCGGCCACGGAGTTCTGGGGTCACAGAATGAACCCACCAGCCGTTCGTTCCTCCTCCTTAACGGCTTCAAGGAGGACATTTTTAAAATCATCCATGGAGTTTCTTTGTTATCAGCGGTGTTATTTTTTTTGTCTTTATCTCCCTCCTGTCCTTTGTCCAGGAATGTGGGCAGTATCCTAATTCTTCACCAGCCAAGCTGAGCTAAATAAGGTCCCAGCTGCAAGTTGGCTCCCATTTAGAGAGAAAGACAGACAGACAGACAGAAAGAAAGAAAGAAAGAAAGAAAGAAAGAAAGAAAGAAAGAAAGAAAGAATACTTTGTAACTGATAAAAATGCTTTTCTTCGATGGACAGCCTTATGAGGCTGATCTGTGTGGGTGTTATCCCCACACATTTTTTTTTTGGACCAGTGAGGAAACTGAGTCATAATAGAGTGAAAATAACTTGCCCTTTATTGATCTAATGTATTGGGTTCTTTGCCCCCTTCCCCCATCCTCTATTTTGTTTTTCCTTTTTTGTTGTTGTTGTAGTGTTATTTTTTTTTTGGGGGGGGGATAAGGGTATGGGAGCCGCAGGGTATTGTTTGGGGTTTTAAATCTCAGGGTTTTTTTTTAATACTCATCAGTACTCGGGTAGTTTCATAGAATGTCTCAGCTGGAAGGGACCAGAGGGTAGATAATAGAGAGGGACCTCAGAGATTCTCTGGTTCAGTCCCTGCATTTTTTAGATGAAGACAGTGAGACAGGGACCTGGTCACGAAGCCGAGGTCAAAGAACGGTAGAGATAGAAAGGGACCTTAAAATAGAAAGGGACCTTAAAGACCGCCTAGTGTAATCCCTTCTTTTTAGCTGGAAGAGACCTCAGATGCCGTCTCAGCCAATTTTACAGATGATGAAACCGAGGCCCATGGAGGTTAACCTTAACCTCAAACTTACTAAAACCCACACCTCTTGACTTCGAGTCCAGGGGTTTTTTCCCCTGTAAGATGCTTCCCTTAGTGGGTGGGAGCTCTCCTTCGCCTAAGGGCTCCTCTCCAGTTGGACCTAAACTCCTCTTTTCCCCTGCCTCACTACCTTTCCCTAGGTGGTGGCCCTAGGGGATGTCCCTGATGGCACAGTGGTGACGGTGATGGCTGGCAATGATGAGAATTACTCAGCTGAACTGCGTAATGCTTCGGCTGTCATGAAGAACCAGGTGGCCCGATTTAACGACCTTCGATTCGTTGGCCGGAGTGGCCGAGGTGAGGAATCGGGGTTTATCCTGGCTGGAATGGGAGATGGGGAGGCTGAGAAGCCGGTGAAAGTCATACCGAGTGTAGCGGCAAGGTGGAGTGAAAGGGGGGGCACGACACGGAGTCCCCCAAAAGGAAGCAGCCTCGATGAGAACTGGGAAGGAGGATCCAGGGTGAGACATCCATAGGCTATCGAACATGGACGGTCCTTAGGGGTCACCCATCCAACGCCCTCAGTTTATACTTGAGAAAACCAAGGCACAGAAGGAAAAGTTCAGTGATTTGTCCACAGTCACCCAGGTAGTGAATCATAGATTCAATCCCACGGCCTCTAATTCCAAACCCAGACGCTTTTCATCCTTGTCAGAATAGGTGGGCAAGGGGGATACTGGCTGGCAGATGAGCCACCTCCGGAGCAAGTGACAGATTTGAGAGGGCCCACAGAGGCAGAGGTTCTAGGAACCGGGACTGCCTCTGGATGCTGGTGTGTCTCCAGGCACAGCCCAGCTCAGCCCGAGGAGGTGAAAAGCCTCGGGGCCTCTGAGATGTGAGGAGGCCTCTGTGGGCAGGCTCTGTAGACCCAGACTCAGTGTGGGTGACAGGCGGTTTAGATCTGAAACCTACCCGGGACTTAAATCATCTCCTCAGCTCTGGGTAGGGGAGAGCAGAAAGCGGGGGCCTGGGGCCTCACAAGATGACTTCAAGGAAGGATCACAGATGACAGCAGGAGGCAGGGACTCGATGCCGATGGTAGCAGATTATTAGCACGGCGAATGGCCTCCCTCCATCCAGTGCCTCAAGGGGCCGGGTCTGCCTGCCAGCCAGCCGGCTCTCTAAAGAAACCCAATGGTGTCCCTTGCCATCCCCTCCCAGATTCTGTGTAAACTGTGAGGGTTTTGATGCTCAGTAAACAGAATTGCGCATTTCATCACCAATAAACAAGGACAGGGGGAAGGCTTTCTTTCCTTAGAAAGGGCCAATCTTGCGTTTAACGGGCATCTGGGCTGCATTTTTCCTCTTTACTATTCAAATGTATACATCCAAACGTCAAACATATTTTGACTTTTCAGCATTAATTAAAACCAGGGCATTATTTGCATGTAATAACTGTTTATTCGTGCTTTTTATGAAACTGGAATAGTTTACATTCTTTTAGGACGTTTCCTGTTTCCTGCTGGCCTGATTTCCCGGTCGCAGATTCTTTCAACACTGCCCTTAACTGGTTACAGGTTGATGGATGGAAAATGTTTTCTTTTATGAATTAGCTTCATTGCTGCGCTAAATTATTCTGTTAGGCTCTTTTATTTTTTTCATCCCCAAATTTCCAAACTGCATGGAACTGAATCTGAGCCCCAATCTGGGACTCTGGATTCACTCTTTCTCTGGCGGGTGCTCTTGTTTTAGGCGAGGTGGGACAGAGTGGAGCAAGGGCACTCTCACCCCAGACACCCCTCCCTCCCTGGGGCTATTGCATGGGGTGGGGGCACCCTCACCCCAGACACCCCTCTCTTCCCCGGCCTGGGGCTGTGGCGTGGTGTGGGGGCATCCTCACCCCAGACACCCCTCCCTCCCCTGGCCTGGGGCTCGGGCGGGGGGGTGGGGGCACCCTCACCCCAGACACACCTTCCCTTCCCTGGAGCTGTGGCCTGGTGTGGGGGCATCCTCACCCCAGGCACCCCTCCCATCCCCTGGCCTGGGGCTGTGGGCGGAGTGTGGGGGCATCCTCACCCCAGACACGCCTTCCCTTGCCCGGGTCTGTGGCATGGTGTGGGGGCACCCTTCCCCCAGACACCCCTCCCCTAGCCTGGGGCTGTGGCGTGGTGTGGGGGCACCCTCATCCCAGACACACCTTCCCTTGCCTGTGGTGGTCCCTTAAACCTCTCTGGGACTGACCATAAGATGATGTGTGTCAAGAGAGTTACAAGGGGTGGCTCTCAGGGCCATGGGGGATCGCCCCCCTCTCTGTCACTTCCCTTGGTGGACTCACAAACCATTCACCTCTCCCTCCCCTTCTCATGTTCCCACCAATCACCGCCCCTTTCACTATTCCCTGATTAGTCATCTCTCGCTCCTCTCCCCCTTATCCTAACAAATGTACTCTAGTCTGTCCCCTCCTGTGTTCCTGCAGATGGCTCATCTCCCTCCATGTAGCTTCAGATTCTTCACTTCTCCCTCCCCCACAGCCCATCCCTCGGTCCTCTCCCCCACCCTTGCCCCGTGCAGCCACAGGTCCGTCCACTCTTCTCCCCCTTATGCCCCTAAGTGCTCGCCTCTGTTTCTGCTCCCTCCCTTGTGCCCTCAGCTTGCCCACGCCTCTCTGGGGATCTTCCGATTTCTGCCTCCTCCCTCCTCTGCACGGCCCGGGCGTTGCTCGCCTCTCTGTCCCCTCCTATGGGGGACCCACAAATCGCTCCTGTCCTCCAAGTCCTTGCGAATTCTTCCCACCTCCCTCCTCCTTCTGGTGTCCACAAATCAATGACCTCTCCTAGTGGCTAGCCTAGCCGTGAATCTTTCGCCTCTCCTTCCTCTCCCCAATATACCCGCAGATCAATCTCCTTCCCTCCTCTTCCCCCCTGTACCCGTGAATCGATGCCCTCTCCCTCTCCTCCCTGAGTTATCCACCAATCCCTCGCCTCTCCTCCCCTTCCCTTTTCCACTCACCTTCCTGGCCTCACACAGCAAGGACCCATCCAAGCTCCCCCAGCCCTCTCTTATTTAGTTCCGAGGAATCCTCTTCTCTTCCTTCCCTGTTGGTGGTGCTTGCGTCTCTGCCCTCACCCAACACACACAGACACAGACACAGACACAGACACAGACACACACACACACACACACACACACACACACACCAGGGTATGAGTCCTAAAGACCAGAGACACCCCCTCCACCCTCCAGAAGTTCAGGAAGTTGTCATTACCAGCGATCTTTTTTGGGCGGAAGGACTGATAAAACTGTAAACCCCAGCCCCAGGCCTCAACCCCAAAGTACACACACACACACACACACACACACACACACACACACACACGCGCGCGAGCGCCCCACCCGCAAAGGATTCTCGTACCTGCTGGTGTTCTGATGGGAGCTGCTGCTAATTTCTTTCCCTCCTCCCACCCCAACCCCGTACTTCAGACACCAAATACAGACAAGTTGGTTTCCTTATGCGTTTGACTGTCCCTTAGTTGTGAGTGACTGGTGACAAGCTTCAGGGTAGCTTGTTAGGGGCTGTGGGGGAGGAGGAAGAGGTGACAAGATGGAAAAGATAGCAATGTTTAATAACATTTTCTAGTACTGCCTAACATGGATTCCTGATTTTCTTTTCTGTATCTCAAAGCTTTCACCTTGCTTGTTACACCGTCTGATCCATACCTCAGCCCCGGGAGAGAGGCAGGGCAAGGATGGTGATTCCCACATCACATATGAGGAAATTGAGGCTTAACCAAGAGGGAAATTTTCCAAATAGAGGGAAATTGACTGGCCCCGGGTCAGACAGCCAGGCTTGAGAAAGGACCAGGGTCAGTTGGTTCCCAGTTAGGGTGGGCTGCTGTGGTCAGGAAAGAGGCATTGGGGCTCAGTAGAAAGATTACTGGATCACGCCTAGAATGCTTGGCCGGCTGTGTGACCTTGCCAGGTCCCTTGACCTTTGTGGCCGGGATGACTTCTGAGGGCCCTCCCAGCTCTAAATCTGTGGTGCTAGGATACCTAGACCAGGAAGAAGTTAGGGAAGCCGGATTTCTGGCCCTGCTGTGCTCCCAGGGTCTTCTCTTCCCTGGGGCTTAGCTTCCTGACTCCCATAGCTTCTGAAGACTTCCAGCCCCAATATTCTCTGACTCTAGAACTGAGATGTGACTTAGGGTGCAGGGGAGAAACAGGAAATCCAAGGAGATGCAAATATTCTGGTCGGGTGGGAGAGGCGGAGGATTACAGCTATGAGTAAGAAGGCCAGACATCTCTAAAGGCAGCTTGTGCCTGCTCTGCAGCTGGCAGCCGGCTAGAGAAAGGTCCATTTTACAGATTGGGAAACTCCCCTTTTGAGAGAACAAGTCTGTGATTGACAGGGGCGTGAGGCTTCTAAGCCCTGAGGCCCTTCCCTCTGCTTGGAGGACTGGATGGGGAGGTGGTCATTCTCACCAACTGCCTCCAGCATGGGGGGCGGTTAGGACGGTAGCTGGGGTCCCAGGCCGGGCTTCCCCCACCTCTTTCTGTAAGAATGAGGCAAATGGGCACACGGGGAGGAGGCAGACAACCCACTGATACAGAAGCAGCCCAAAGAGAAGAAAGGGGGTGTGGTGGAATGAGCATTGGCTTGGAAGGCAGAAGACCTGGGTTCAAATGTGGACTCTGCTACTTTTTTTTTTTAACTCAGTGAGTTTGGGCAAAGTGATTCATCTCCCTGGCTTCATCTGTAAAAGGAGGTACATGGTCCCATGACTTGAGCCCAGGGTGGCTCACCTGCAGAAGGCTGGGGTGAAGTCAGAAGGCCCGGGTCCCAGCTCTAACGCCGCTGTGCCTTCCCTTCCCCGAGCCCCCACTTTGACGTCTGTGAGATTTGGGACATAATCATGCTACTTTTCTTCCATCCTGGAGTTGTCGTAAGAAAAGTGCTTTGAGATCCTTAAAGCACCCTAGAAATATTTCCTAGATCTAGAGGTCACTGGATCCAGTCCCCTCATTTTACAGATGAAGAATTGGAATTCCAGAGAGGTTATTAATTATTATTATTTAAATAATGATATTGATTTTCAGCATTAATTGTTATCATTAACAGACAGCTAGGTAATAGAGTGGATAGGTTTGCAAAGCACTTTATAGATAATCTCATTTGATCCTCATGACCACCGGGGGGGGGCGGTGCTATTATTATTCCCATTTTACAGATGGGGAAACTGAGGCAGGAATCGGTTAAGTGACTTGCCCAGGGCCGAACAGCTAGTCAGTGACTGAGGCTGGATTTGAACTCGGGTCTTCCATACTCCAGACCTGATGCTCTCTTCCCTGGGCCCTCTAGCTGGCACTGAGTCTGGGTGAGCCCCTGGGAGTTGAGGTTGGGGGTGACACCAGGCTTCCCACAGAGGGTGAGGTGCAAGGGTGCCCACTAGAGGGCAAGCTGACTCTAATTAGAAAGAGATTTCTTCCAAGCTGATCAGTAGCGGGATCAGGGGCCTGTGCAGCCCCTTTCCAGTGACATGGGCAACATAGGGAGACCCGGTCTCAAAATAATAAAGCAAAGCTGCTCTGCCTACTTGGGTCCCAGATTAGAGGAGGCACATGGGGGTAGGAGGACAGACCTACACCTTTGGGAGCGGGTCAGATGGACGGATGCTCAGGGAAGGAGCCAAGGCTACACTATGGTACAGTGAGCGAGTGGTGCAGTCAGAGGTCCTGAGTTCAAATCCCTCTGCAGATGCTTACTGCCTGTGTCTTTCAGCGTAAGGCTTCCCTCCTCTGAGGCTCCAGTTCTCGTTAAATGAGGGAATTTGACTAGGTCGTCTCCGGGATCCCACGCGTCGCTAAAGCTATGAATCCCCATCTCAAGAGAGGTAGTCAGAACAGCCGAACTGATGGGGAAGGATAGCCGTATGGTCAGACTCACAGGGCGAGAGGCTTGCAGTCAGCCAACAGACATTTATTAAGTGCCTACAGCATTCTGTGCTAAACTCTGGGGAGACAAAAACTAAACAATCCTTGCCTTCAAGGAACTCACATTCTGGGTCATGGGCAGACAGGTGACCCCTCTGCCCCCATTCCCCGACGATTCTGGGGCTTTAGGAAAAGCTCTATCCCCGCTCCATCAGGAAGGGGATGAGCATTGGGGCACTGGCCTGCTGCCTTCTGACGCTTGTCTCTTAGAGGAAGCAGATTGAAAGGAATCGGGGGTGGACGTGGAAACTGAAGACCCTTTAGCCTGATCAGACGGAGGAGAGGTCGGATGGAGGAAGTGAAGGAGCCTGGGATGGGGATGGAGCAGGCCAGGGAGGAAACGTGGGGTCTTTGATTAGAAACAGAGTCACTTGGACTTTGCCTGGAACTTCAGCTAATAGCTAGCATTTATACAGAACTTTAAAGTTTGCAAATATCTCATTGGATCCTCACAACGCCCCAGGGAGATCGGTGCTATTATTATCCCCAGTGTAAAAAGAGAGAAAGTGAGGCAGCCAGAAGTGCCCAGAGCTAGTAAAGGTTGGAGGCTAGATCTGAATTCAGGGCTTCCTGACTTTAGCACTCTGCTGCCCTGAGAGGGATCTCCTGTGCTTTCAACCTGTACAAAAGTCAGGAGGGTGGGAAGATTCAGCCTCTAAATTGATTTTGCTCTGGCTAGAGACTCAGAGATAGTTTCAGATTTGAATTTCCACAAGAACCTAGACTTGGTGGCACTGACAAATGCTTTGCAGACTCTCCTCCTCTGGATTAAAAACAAACAACAAACCTCAAAGAAAACCCCAGTTTTTTCATGATAAACAATAACCATCCATCAAACGAAGAAGAAAAATCATGCTTAAAGCCACCAATTCCAAATTCTTTAGAGTGTGATAGAAGGAGCAATTAGTTTGTAAATATATTTGGGTTGGGGAATTTCATCAATATGGGGAACTCCCACTGTGGAAACCCCCTCCATTGATGCAGGTTGGCACCTTATCTGTAATTTAGTCTTAGACCGTTGCCCCGAGGAACGGAGAAGTAAAGTGATTTACACAAGATCCCAAAGCCAGTGGGTGTCAAAAGTGGGACATGAAGCCAAGTGTTCTTGATGCTAAGGCCAGCCCTCTCTGCAGCACACCACACTGCTGCTTAGACACACACACACACACACACACACACACACAGAAATATCTATTCATATATGAACATACAAATGCATATATACATACATACATGCATGTATATATGTGAATTTTAAATGAAACAATAACATTAGTCTTTCTATGCCTACTTTTTCCCCCCACCCGTATTGTTTGCATATTGTCCTCCCAAATTAGATTATGAGCTGCTGGAGGGCTGGAACTACCTGGAGTGTATCCCCAGCAGTTAGCACAGTGCCTGGCCTGAATCTGGCTTTAGACACTGCCTAGCAGTGTGACCTTGGGCAAGTCACTTAACCTCTGTTGGTCTCAGTTTCCTCAAGGGTGATAACAGAACAGCACCTACCTCAGAGGATTGTAGTGAGGATCAGATGTGACATTTGTAAAGTGACTGGCACATAGTAGATGCTGTATAAATATATATATAATATTACGTTATAATTAAATCACACATAATTATACATAACATATAATCAATAAGTATATTGTATTTATATGGTATAATAACCTTTATTTTATATTATAGATTTTTTATTATATATTTATATTTTACATATTATATATAATATATTTATTATCATTTATATTTAATGACACTTATATGAGATATAATAGATTGTATTAGAATAGTTATGATTATATATTATAACTTTATATAATATAAAATGAATAATTTCCAGACTGCTTGATAAATGCTTGTTGACTGACTGTGTCCTTAATCACGTTTTATAAAATATAGTCAGCATATACGTGCGTTTTCCTCAGCCTGCTTTGTTTTACATCACTTCACACAAAGTCGTTTCGCCTCCATATCCTCACATTTATCTTTCCTCATGGTGCAATATCATCCCATTAGATGGATGGAGATAGCACGAGGTTTGGAGTTTTAGAGCATGACTCTTCTCTGTATAGATGTGTGTGATTGCAAACACCTAGTCTGTTTCTTTATCTGTAAATGATAGAGCTGTACCAGGTGGTCACCAAGGACACCTTCACAATCTAATTCCTGTGCTCCTACGCTAGGCCACAGTTTGTCCAGTGCTTCCTCAATCTTGGATATATAGGCTGGTTGCAATTTTTTGCTGTAACATAGATTAGGCATTTTTTATATTTTCATATATCCATCCATATGTGTGTATATTTATATCCCCCTCCCCCCCTTTTCATCTTCTTTCAGTGACACCCTCAGGCCTTTAGTCCTGGCAGAAGGATATTTGAGTCAGAGGTTAAAATGAGATTCACAATTTCCATTGAAAATCGCCAGATTGTTTTCCCAAAAGGTGTCACCTTTTAGTGACACCACCAACAACGCAGTGGCTTTCCTGTTTCCTCGCAGCCTAGCCCAGAGGCCCAGAGAAAGGAGTATATGTCAATTGAGACTACTGATTACTGCCATCCCAACACGTGAAAATCAATGAGAGATTGCCCCTTCACATTTCATGGCTCTCTTTGCCAACATGATGGGAATGCAGTCTCTCTGATCTCTGTCTCTCTCTCTCTTTTTTTGGGGGGAGACACTTCTAACTTATATTTTTAATCCTGTTTTATTTGTTATGCCCCATGGTCTGCCATCTTCAGGTTTCTACTTTCTCCTCATGTGAGTTTGGGGAAAAGATTATATTCACTTTCCTCCCTGGCCTTAACCAGCTCAACCCATGTCATCAATGAGACAGCCTGTTTACTAGGATCTTTTTCCAAACATGCGAAACATTCGTATTTGAAAAAAAATCATAAACTATGGCTCCTCAGGCTTTCTAATTGATTAAAAATCTAGGATTCCTGGAGTTTTTACTGTGGCATTGTGGTTTAGTTACTGTAACTTCAAGCCGATCTTTTCATATCTTGCTGTCCTGAAGGAGACCCAACTTTTCCTTGTGCATTTCACAGCCTGCCTTACAGTTTGCACCTGCTAATTATGGAAACTCCAGGGTACCACCATCTAGGGGAGTTAAAAAAAACACTCATTGCCCACATGGCACAGGTGTCTGTGGACATCTAGCATGATTTTGGCAAGAAATTATAATCCCTCCTGTAGTGGATGTGGGAAGGCACTGGGAAGCCAGACCAAGGCAACTAGGGGACACCGTAGTGCACAGAGCACTGGGCCTGGAGTCAGGAAGACCCGAGTTCAAATCTGCCCTCAGACATTTAACTGTAACCTTCTGGATGCTCCCCAAATGGGGAAGCCATTTACTCTCTCCGCTTTAGTTTCCTGAACTATAAAATGGGGGTGCTAGAAATAGCACCTAACTCGCAGAGTTGTTGTGAGGATCAATTGGGATAATATTTGTAAAGAACTTAGCACAGTGCCTGGCACATAGTAGGAGCTTAATAAATGCTTATTCCCATCCCCCTTCTTACGAAGTACTCTGGGTCTGTGTGATAGGGAAGGGCCACTGTCCACTTGAGGCCTTAGCAAGAACTGGGTTAGTAAAGGTATTGAAGGCTAGTGCCCAGTAGTCTGGGATAGCTGACTCATGGAACTGATTGTGACTATAATACACTGGGTTACACCTGGCTTTGCCCTTCTGGGGACACAAAGATTTCATCCCCCAGATGGCTTTGCTCAGGGAGAGGCAATGTGCTTAGCACTGGATTTAGGAGTCAGACAGTGATGGATCCTGATTAGGACCCTGCCACTAACTAGTGGTGACTGTCAGGGCCAAGTTACTTCCTCTCGATGGTCTTTCCTGGCTGTGGCATTTTGTCATGAACTCCTCTCAGCTCTGATGTTCTGTGCTGCAGGGTCATTTCCAGCTCTGAAAGTGTATTCTAAGGTATTTTCTAGGTCTGACCTTCTCTGGTCTAAGATCCCTTCCAACGATGACTCTCAGTCCTAAGGTCTCTTCTAGCTCAGACATTATTAGTCACATGTTTTTTTCCAGCTCCGACATTCCTCCCAGTTATGACTTTCTGTGTTCTAAGGTTCCTCTCAGCTCTGACATCCAGTGTTCTAAGGCCCTCCCAGCTCTGACATCCTGTGTTCTAAGGTTCCTCTCAGCTCTGACACCCTGTGTTCTAAGGTCCCTCCCAGTTCTGACATCCTGTGTTCTAAGGGTCCTCTCAGCTCTGACATTCTGTGTTCTAAGGGCCCTCTCAGCTCTGACATCCAGTGTTCTAAGGCCCTCCCAGCTCTGACATCCTGTGCTTTAAGGCCCCTCCAGCTCTGACATCCTGTGTTCTAAGGCCCCTCCCAGCTCTGACATTCTGTGTTCTAAGGCCCCTCCAGCTCTGACATTCTGTGTTCTAAGGGCCCTCCCAGCTCTGACATCCTGTGCTTTAAGGCCCCTCCAGCTCTGACATCCAGTGTTCTAAGGCCCTCCCAGCTCTGACATCCTGTGCTTTAAGGCCCCTCCAGCTCTGACATCCAGTGTTCTAAGGCCCTCCCAGCTCTGACATCCTGTGCTTTAAGGCCCCTCCAGCTCTGACATCCAGTGTTCTAAGGCCCTCCCAGCTCTGACATCCTGTGCTTTAAGGCCCCTCCAGCTCTGACATCCTGTGTTCTAAGGCCCCTCCCAGCTCTGACATTCTGTGTTCTAAGGCCCCTCCCAGCTCTGACATTCTGTGTTCTAAGGCCCCTCCCAGCTCTGACATCCTGTGTTCTAAGGTTCCTCTCAGCTCTGACACCCTGTGTTCTAAGGTCCCTCCCAGTTCTGACATCCTGTGTTCTAAGGGTCCTCTCAGCTCTGACATTCTGTGTTCTAAGGGCCCTCTCAGCTCTGACATCCAGTGTTCTAAGGCCCTCCCAGCTCTGACATCCTGTGCTTTAAGGCCCCTCCAGCTCTGACATCCTGTGTTCTAAGGCCCCTCCAGCTCTGACATCCAGTGTTCTAAGGCCCTCCCAGCTCTGACATCCTGTGCTTTAAGGCCCCTCCAGCTCTGACATCCTGTGTTCTAAGGCCCCTCCCAGCTCTGACATTCTGTGTTCTAAGGCCCCTCCCAGCTCTGACATTCTGTGTTCTAAGGCCCCTCCCAGCTCTGACATCCTGTGTTCTAAGGTTCCTCTCAGCTCTGACACCCTGTGTTCTAAGGTCCCTCCCAGTTCTGACATCCTGTGTTCTAAGGGTCCTCTCAGCTCTGACATTCTGTGTTCTAAGGGCCCTCTCAGCTCTGACATCCAGTGTTCTAAGGCCCTCCCAGCTCTGACATCCTGTGCTTTAAGGCCCCTCCCAGCTCTGACATCCTGTGTTCTAAGGCCCCTCCAGCTCTGACATCCAGTGTTCTAAGGCCCTCCCAGCTCTGACATCCTGTGCTTTAAGGCCCCTCCAGCTCTGACATCCTGTGTTCTAAGGCCCCTCCCAGCTCTGACATTCTGTGTTCTAAGGCCCCTCCAGCTCTGACATCCTGTGTTCTAAGGTTCCAAGTTTCCATGAAATTCCTGGGTTGAAATTGCTGGTTACCAAACTGACAATTCTTTGTTTGCTCTGTGTTCATCTCCATATTGGAGATAAAGAAAACTAGGGTCCAGCCCTCAGGCAGGTCACAGTCAAGCCAAGCTGGACCTGCATGCAACCAGATCAATTACCAAGCCAGGCAGTATGGGCCAAATGTCTTAGAAGTTCAGAGGAAGGACAGGTGGTTGTGGGCTAGCCCCTTAGAACACACAATGTCAGAGCTGGGAGGGCCCTTAGAACACAGGGTGTCAGAGCTGGGAAAGAACTTAAAACATCCTATAATTATGGCTATTCCACATTCTGTGCTTCATCACAGGATATTAGAACTGGATAATCTAGTCCAACCCCATCACTTTACAGAGAGGCAGCTGAGGCCAAAGATGACCCCTCTGTGCTCACCTAGTCTGTTATCAGCAGAAGCAGGACTAGAGCCAGCGTCTCCTGTGCCCTGGCCCAGAGCTGGATGAGCATGAGAGGAGGTGAAGATGCCTGAATTCAGGAGGCAGCTTTTTGTAGTAGAGAGTAAAACAGCTTGGAGTCATAGAATCTGAGTTCGAATGCTATCTCTGTCACACCCTGTGTGATACCCCTTCCCCCCAGGCCTCAGTTTTCCCCTCTGTCAATCCCCTCCAGCACTACTATATGAACCTGGTCTCACACCTGCATTGTCCCCGGCAATCCCCATTCACCCCGTAAGTTCTCTCTGCCCTCCCTGGCAGGGTCAGAGAGAGGGGGCCACAGTCAGGATGTGGTACTCGAGTGGGGATGGGTCCTCAGGACGACTCTGATCCTGGCAGTTTGTACCTCCACCTCCTATGCCCAGCCCCCAGCTTTACCCCTTTACCACCGTTCCCTGATCTCATCTGTCCCTTCCCCCCATCTTTTCTCACCCCCAGGGAAGAGCTTCACGCTGACCATCACCGTGTTTACCAATCCCACCCAAGTAGCCACCTACCACCGGGCCATCAAGGTGACTGTGGATGGGCCTCGAGAGCCGAGAAGTAAGTGTTTGCAGGTGCTGCTGGTGCCTCCCCTGATGGGGCTGGGGAGGAGGGCGAGGCCAGTGGGGATCTAGCCCCACCCCCAGCAGCTGAGCTCCTGGGCTTCTAGACGCAGCCCCTTCCTCAGCCATCTATGGGGTGGGCCTGGAGCCCTACGGAGTGCTTTCAGCACCACTGTGCTGGTGGACAGAGCAGAGCAGCCCCCAGCCTGGGAGGCCACAGGGAGAGGGCCCAAGACTTGGTCTGGGATCTCAGTGGTAGAAGGAGCTCCCAGAAGGGGAGACGTCTGTTGGCATCTTGGCCCTTCACCTAACCATCTAGGTGGCCTGGGTTACTTTTCCCCCCCTTCTGGGCCTTCCTTTTCTCTGTGGGCCCAGAGATAAGGAGGGAGTGGGAAACAAAGGAACAAGGAAACAGCCAACATGCTTTGTCCAGAAAAAGATCCGGAGTCAGAGGTGCTGGGTTCAAATCCCCCCTGTGCCATTTGTGACCCCCCCCACCCTGTGACCTTAAGCAAGTCATACAAACTTCACTGCCAGATGAGGACGAAAGAAGGTGACAGAGAAACCTGAGTTCAAGAGAGTGCTATGTGGTAGAAAAAAATCACAGGAGCCAGAGGATCAGAGTTCAAATCTTACTTCTTATGACCTTGGGCAACTCTCAAAACTTCTCTGGCCCTCAGTTTCCTCTTCAGTAAAATGAAGGGGTTGGTTTACCTGAGGAGCATCCATGTGAGACTGGAAAATTAAAGGGCCCTGGAGGTGTAGCTCCCTCCAGTCCAGAGAGGTGGGGGACCGTGGGTGCAGAGCATGGCATGTGCTGTCAGCTGAGGACACTGGATTGGTTTTGCGTAGCTGTTTTTCTGTTAGAAGGGTAGATTGAGGATAAGGCCACATATCCTGAAGTGAGTGTCGTGGAAACCAGAGGCCCCAGCAAAACTTTGAGAAGTACTTTAGTACCTTGCTTTCCAGTTTGCAGTGTGCTTTAGCATTATGAATAGCTAATATTGATATAGCGCCTACTATGCGCCAGGCCCTGCACTAAGTGCTTTATAAATATTCCTGTATTTGATCCTCACAACCCTGGGAAGTAGGTGTGGCTATTATCCACATCTTATAGATGGGGAAACCGAAGCAGCAGCAAAGTTGAGTGACTGCCCAGGGTCACACAGCCAGTGAGTTCCTGGGGCAGGATTTGAACTCAGATCTTCCTGACTCCAAGGTCCAGATCTCCGCTCACTGTTCTTACCAGTGTAAAAAGTGATTCATTTCACCAGGGTTTATTCTTTCTGGGTCTTGGCTTTTTTTTCTCATCTTAAAAAAAGGACTAGACTAGGTGGTCTGCAAACCCTTGCTGGCTCTGACCCACCATGAGCAAATCTTCCTAGGCCTTCCTCACCCCTCAACACTTCGTGCCTTTGGGCAATGCCCTTAGTCTCTCTGGGCTCGAGCTTCAATAGTCTGGAGCCTCAGCCTCCAAGAAAAGGCAGGTTTTAAGCCAGAGACTTCCCTTGAAGGGGACCAGAGAGAAGGAGGAGGGGGGTGGCTCTGAGTTGGTGAACGCAGGACTAGGAGGCCTCCTCTGGTACCTCCCACAGCTGCACGATCCCATCCCTCCCCACCGGCAGCCAGAAGGAGGAGGGCACAGGGCCAGGGGGAGCACACAGCACAACAGGGGGCCTGAAGCCTCTGAGGAGTTTTTGACAAGAGGAGGAGGGAAAAAGGTCTAGAAATACATGGAGCTGAGGACAAGAAAGGCTTTATGTTCCACGGTTTCTTTTGCTACTGCCCATCACACTTCCCACACAGAGGCCCCAGCCCTGTGGAGAGTCTCAAAGGGCCCCAGCTGCTCAGAGAGGAGGGAGGTTCAGTTCCCCACACACTCCTGCACACCCATCCCCATGAGGCCTAGCCAAGGAGACTTAGAAGTGGTGTCCACTGGGGCAGAAGCCTCAACCACTTGTGTGACCTCAGGCAGGTCACTGCCTTCTCTGGGCCTCAGTTTTCTCATCTATGAAATAGGTGAAATGAGCTTGATAGCTCAGGGGCCTCCCAGCTTGGACATTCTGGGTTCTAAGGTCTCCCTCTCAGCATTAACGTTCTTGGTTCTATGGAGCCTCGAAACTCTGACATCCTGTGTTCTAAGGGCCCTCCCAGCTCTGACATCCTGTGTTCTAAGGGTCCTCCCAGCTCTGACACCCTGTGTTCCAAGGCCCTCCCAGCTCTAACATCCTGTGTTCTAAGGGTCCTCCCAGCTCTGACACCCTGTGTTCTAAGAGCCCTCCCAGCTCTGACACCCTGTGTTCCAAGGCCCTCCCAGCTCTAACATCCTGTGTTCTAGGGCCCTCCCAGCTCTGACACCATGTCCACTAGCTCCTGCAGGTGCCTGTGGTTGGCCTCCATTATCTCCCCCGTGTCCCGTGCCCAAGCCAAACCCTTTTCTCTCTGGATCTGGCTCAGGGGTGAACTCTGCCCTCTCAGCTAGGTCAGACCATCAAGGTCTGCTATCCTTCCACAGTCATTTACATGGCAGAGAAGGACCCTGGAAAAGACAGTGCTTGACCAAAAGGGATGACTCCCCAATGATGGAATTTCAGATATTTGGGGCAGAGAATCGGCCTCCTCCCAATTCCCTCAGATCCCTCCAGGCCTGTGGGCTGCTCTTGGAGAGCCCTTTTCTGTGGTCTGATCGCTGCTAAAATGGAGGGATCTGAATTGTTCTCAGAGATTCACAGAAGTGTTTGTCTCAGCTTGTCTCATCTGAGCCTCCCCAAACAGCCCTGCCACAAAGAGCCATGGGCATCTATTGTCCCCATTTTAGAAGTCAGGGGACTTAGCCGCTGTCCCACAGCTACTAGGTGTCTCATCAGGATTTGAACCCAGGTCTTCTGACTTCCAGACCTCGTGGAGCCCTAGACTCAGAGCACAGAAGAGACATCTGGCCCAACCCCTTTTCAGAGAAGGCTCAGAATGGGCCAGTGTCTTAGTCAAACGCCTAGAAAGTAGCAGTCAGAATTCGAACTCAGTTCTTCTGACTCCAAATGCTGTTATTAGTCCATGCAGAGGACCTGAGATTTGCCCATGAGCCCAGCTGGTTTGCCCATGAGTTGTATGTTTGCAAAGAGCTGGTGGCAGCCTTCTGGGTATCCCTTCATCAGAGGTCCTCCCGCTTTCCACCCCTCCCTCTCTCACCCAGATCCTCGGCAGTCAGCAGGGAGACAGAAAGAATCCCAGATGGGAACAGAGCTGCCACCTCAGAGAGGAACAGTCTCTCCCTGCACCCTCCCTCCGTCTCTTAGGGCTCATGAGGAGGAGGAAGCTTCTGAGCCTGAGTGGTTCCGTGCGAAGGCCTAGGGAAGAACCTAGCATCTTGTGCCTGAGAATCCCCAGGGAAAGCCCCAAAGACTTTCTAATAACAGAGTAAAGGGTCATGTGGGAACTGGGCTAAAAGGAACAAAGACAGCAAAGCATGAAGGACCCCAAGTTCTTCTGTAAATAGGACTGAGCTAGATCTGAACAAGGTCCTCACCCATGCTATGTTCTGAAGTTCTGTCTCTGATTTTCTCCATCTTACAGTTTTCTCTACCTCTGACTTTTTGTGTTCTAAGGTCCTTCCCAGCTTTGACATTCTGTGTTTTCAGGGCTCTCCCAACTCTAACATTCTCTGTTCTAAGGGACCTCCCAGCTCTGACATTCTGTTCTAAGGCCCCCCACCCCAGCTCTGACATTCTGTGTTCTAAGGCTCCTCTCAGCTCTGACATTCTGTGTTCTAAGGGCCTTCCCAACTCTGACATTCTGGGTTCTAAGGGCCTTCCCAGTCCTGACATCCTGTGTTCTAAGGGCCCTCCCAGCTCTGACATCCTGGGTTCTACGGGCCTTCCCAACTCTGACATTCTGGGTTCTAAGGGCCCTCCCAGTCCTGACATCCTGTGTTCTAAGGGCCCTCCCAGCTCTGACATTCTGTATTCTAAGGGCCCTCCCAGCTCTGACATTCTGTGTTATAAGGGCCCTCCCAGCTCTGACATTCTGTATTCTAAGGGCCCTCCCAGCTCTGACATTCTGTGTTCTAAGGGACCTCCCAGCTTTGACATTCTGGGTTCTAAGGGCCCTCCCAGTCCTGACATCCTGGGTTCTAAGGGCCCTCCCAGTTCTGACATCCTGGGTTCTAAGGGCCTTCCCAACTCTGACACTCTAGGTTCTAAGGGCCCTCCCAGTCCTGACATCCTATGTTCTAAGGGTCTTCCCAGCTCTGACATTCTGGGTTCTAAGGGCCCTCCTAGCTCTGACATTCTGGGTTCTAAGGGCCCTCCCAGTCCTGGCATCCTGGGTTCTAAGGGCCCTCCCAGCTCTGACAGCCTGGGTTCTAATGGCCCTCCCAGTCCTGACATCCTGTGTTCTAAAGGCCCTCCCAGCTCTGACGTCCTGGGTTCTAAGGGCCTTCCCGACTCTGACACTCTAGGTTCTAAGGGCCCTCCCAGTCCTGACATCCTGTGTTCTAAGGGTCTTCCCAGCTCTGACATTCTGGGTCCTGAGGGCCCTCCTAGCTCTGACATTCTGGGTTCTAAGGGCCCTCCCAGTTCTGACAGCCTGGGTTCTAAGGGCCTTCCTGACTCTGACATTCTGGGTTCTAAGGGTCCTCCCAGCTCTGACATTCTGAGTTCTAAGGGCCTTCCCAGCTCTGACATTGGGTGTTCTACAGTCCTTCCCAGTTCTTAGATTCTCTTCCTAAAATCCCTTAGCTCTGACATTCTGTGTTCTAAGGTTTCTTCCATCTTGTTCTGTGTTATGTTCTGCCTTTCCAACATTTCCATTGAATTTAGATACCTACTGCATACCAAGTACTGTGTTACACACCGGGGACACAAAGAAAGGCAAAAGACAGTCCCAGCCTCAAGGAACTCGCAGTTGAATGGGGGAGGTAGCAGGCAAACCACCTGTACAATTAGAATGTAAACAGGCTCAACCGAAGGTGGGCTTAGTTCCCTGTAGTGCTTAATAGAGGAAGGGAAAGGCTTCCAGCAGAGGGTGGTGTTTTAGCTGAGACTTGAGGGAAGCTAGGGAGGGGTGCAGGGCGAAGGGGGATGTTCTAGGTGTAGCCCAGGCACTAATGATTCAGAGATGAGGATGGAATGGTCTGTGCCTTCTGAGAGCCTCCATCCTTGGAGAGAGGGGGAGCTCCTGTATATACAGGTAGGTCTGTCCAAGGTCATTGAAGGAGGAGAGATCCCTGCCAGGTGGGGAAGGGAAGGGAAGAATAGGAGGTAGTGCCCGAGCTGAGCCTGAGAGGAAGCTGGAGGGGGATGTAGGTGAAGGCCAAGCTCATGGGACAATTAGGAATCCATTTGGGCTGGAACAGAGAAAGCAGAAAGCAGAATGGGAGATTAGACAAACATGACTGCAGCAGGCAGTCAGGGCCAGGCCAGGCCATTTGTATTTTAATATAGAGCAGAGCCTCTTAACATGAGCTGTCGGAATTTGGGGAGTTTTTTAATATACATTGTGATCACTGTATGCCAATGTAATTGGTTTCCTTTGTGATCCTATGTATTTCATTTGATGCAGTTAAAGATACAATTCTGCAAAGCAGTCCATAGCCTTCACCAGACTGCCCAAGGGGTCCCTAGCTCATAAAAAAAAGAACCCGATTGAATCCAACCTCCTCCTTGCACAGATAAGGAAATTGAGGACCTGAGAGGGGCAAATGACTTGGCCCCAAAGTCACACTTTAGGACCTCCGACACTCAATCCAGCTCTTTGTACCACACAAGGAGGTGAAAGGAGAGGGGAGGGGATGATGGCTTCACACTATTCTTTCATGGAGGTGCAAAGGTACATCTGGGGAGTGGACCAGGTGGCTCTGGTCCAGATCTCAGGCTGGGAAGGCTCTTAGAACATGGAAGGGAACTTGGAACAGAGTTCTAAGTTAGTTAGTTAGAACTTAGTTAGTCCTAAGAGGGGCCTTAGAAGTATTGAATGTTAGAGATGGAAGCATCCTTAGAACTTCACACATTGGTCTGGAAGAACCCTTAGAACACAGAATAGTTAGAGCCAACATGGACGTTAGAACATAGAACATCAGGCCTCACAGCATGCCTCCCTCCTCATTTCTGCCTCCTGGCTTCCTTTAGGCCCCGATGAAAGTCCTCCCTTCTCCAGGAAGCCTTTTCTACCCCTTTTAAAGCTGCCGCCTCCCCTCTGTGGATTACCTCCCATTCGGCCGGTATACAGCTTGTTCACATGTAGCTATTGGTGTATTGTCTCCCCCCATAGCTGCATGAGCCTTCCCTCTACCTGTCCCCTTCAGCCCCTACTCAAGGATGTCAAACTCCCTTCCTGTTCATTGACTTTGGTGCTTCCTTCAAATGGGAGCTTCCAAACCACTGTCCAGTTTCCTGCCCTGTTGGCAGTTCATCCAGGCCTTGGCTGGCCTTCCGACTCCCCCAGTTTAGGTGTATCTGTCTGTCGACGCCTGGCTTGCCTCTCCCCCTCCTCGCTTTGGTGTTTGGATGACCCCAACCCCAGCAGAACAAACTTGTGGTTTCTGAGCTCAGACATGTTGTCACTGGCTCTCCAACTGGCTTCAGGAACTCCTTGATCTGTCCAAAATTCCTGTTAATTCCTTCCAGTTTTAATCTTATTCTTGCTGCATAATTAGCCCCCCAGATTACAGGACTGGAGTAATCATCAGTGATGTTTCTATAGCGTTTGAAGGCTTTCAAAGCCCTTAATTCCCACCTCCCAGTGAGGGTGGAGAGGGTAAATTGTCATTAGCCCATTTTTGAGGTGGGGAGACAGACACCGAAAGGGCTCGTCATAGGCCGCACAGACTCAGTTGTTGTGACTGACCACCGAAGAGCAGGCCTGCTCTGCTCCCTCCCCTCTGCTTCCCAGCTTCCTGGCTTCCTTCAAGACTCAGTTTGGATCCCACCTTCTGGAGGGGGCCTTTCCTGCTCTCACATTCCTTCTCCTCTTCTCCGTGTGTGTCTTGTATGGGTCTAGATATTTACGTGTTGTTCCCCCATTAGAACATAAGCCTCTTGAGGGCAAGGACCTTTCTTTACTTGAGCCTGGCAAACAGTAAGAGCATATTAAGTGCTTGTTGACTGTGTCACATCCTGGGTCCCTGGTTCCGAAGCTTCCTTTGTATCTTCCCCAACCTGACCCCCCCCCGCCCCCAACATCCTGACTCCATCGGACAGTGTGGGAGAGAGATGGAGACAATGGCATAGCCTAGAGATGTCACCGTGGGCTTAGTGCTCAAGGTGTTAGGGAAGTCAGACCTCTGTGCTGGCTTTCCTCACCTGGACAGTGAGAGAGAGAGAAAAAAAAAGAGAGAGGAAGAGAGAGGAAGAGAGAAAAAGACACACACAGAGACAGAGAGAGGGGCAGGGAATGAGAGGGAGAGAAAAGAAAGAAAGTGAGACACTTTGAATCTGTGAGTCTGGGACAGTATCTTAATCTCTCCTAAAACACTCCATGTCCTGGGCTCCTTGGGTGACTAGTCAGAAAGCCCATGGGCCCCTTCTCAGAAGGAGGTTTTTAAATTCATAAAATGCATGAAATCAGGAAGACAGCTGGGCTTGGAGTCAGGAAGATCTGAGTTGAGATCTGCCATTCGACACTCCCTAGCTTTGTGACCCTGGGCAAGTCACTTCAACTCAGTTTGCCTCAGTTTCCTCAACTGGTAAATGGGGATAGGAATAGCACATACCTCCTAGGGTTATTGTAAAATGAAACGATGTTTGGAAAGTGCTTAGTGTAGTCCCTGACACATAGTAGGTACTATATAAATGCTGGCTGTCATCATCATTATTATTATCTTGAAATACAGTTATCAAAATATTTTAAAACAAGTTCATAGCCTCTAGTTAAAAACTCCTGTCCTGTGACAACCCTTGAGGTATTTAAACCCTACCCTCATTGTAACACATCAGACACCATCACTTGCCAGAAATGCCAGTGGTTAGTGCCTACATCACTGGGCAGAGAGTCAGTAGACTTGGTTTGGAATCCACCTCTGGCACTGACCAGCGGTTAGATGCCAGTCAAGTCCCTTCCCCCTCTGAGCTTCATTTTCCTCATTCATTCAGTGGTTCTAGCATTACCTGTACTGTCTCCATCACAGACTCATTATAGTGAGAAAGTACTTTTAGACCTTAAAGAGCTCAGTGTGAACCACCACCACCACCCATCATTTCCCTTTGAACCCAGTTGTCTGTGTTTCACCTCACAGTGTTTTTATTCAGCTGGGGAGGATAAGTAAAGGCTTCCTTGAAGAGATGACACATGAGGTGTATTTTATGGCTGAATGGCTTGTGACCCTCAGCATCCAAGTCTGATCTTTATTCTTGGAGAACTCTCCTCCCCCATGGAGAGACATGGCCTCTGCCATCAGGGAGCTCTCAGTCTGTGGGAGGAGATGGTCTCTAGTCCGCCCCCCCAGATCAGCCCCCAGGCTAAGGGAGGGAATGATTCCCACCTGCTTAGGGCTCTGGGAGATGAATTCCTCCAGCATGCTGGCTTCTGGTTGCTCTCTTCCCTGCCCTCCATGACCACCCTCAGAGTGAGCCGGCTAGAACCAGGACCCCCAGTCAGGGTTACCTGGAGGGACTGTGGGGTGCCACCCCTTAAGGCCTTGTGAGCCTAGGCAATCACTTGACCTTTCACCATTCTTGCCCTGTGGGGGAACTTGTTCTCAGAAGCCTAAGGACCCCAGGTCCCGTAGATGCTGGTCTCATCATACATAGGACCCTGACTGGGTATATTCCTGCTCCTTGCTCAGAGAAAAGAGCATAGAGTCAGGAAACACAGATCCCAGCCCTAGCTTGACTCTTCCCTTGCTGGGTAGCTTATAGTTGGCCTCATCTCCATCACTCTCCTCCTGGTCATTGTCTAGACTTTCTCTTCCTCCCTCAGGTCCCCAGTGCCAGCCCTGCCCATTCCACCACCACCCCCATCTCCATCCTCTGCGCCCCCATCAGTGACCTTACCTCCTATTGTGCAGGAGACTGAAGCGTTCCCTTTGGATCGCTCTGTGCCCATGCTCAGCACATGATTTGAACCCCTCTTGCCAAGGCTGTGCCTTCACTTGTACCTTGGATCCCATCCCTCCCTGCCTTTGGCCGGCCCCCTCTCTTATGCATATTCAACACTCTCTCAACTAGCTCTTTACCCTTACCCTAAAAAAAGTAAACAAACCCAAACCACTTTCTCTTAATCCTGCCAGCTCCTTAAGGCCTGTTTGCCCACCTCTCCTCCCCTTTAACTGCCAAACTTGTAGAGTTACTGGTATTCACTGCCTACAGTTTGTCACCAACCACTCCTTCCTGAGCCCCTGGCAATCTGCCTTTTTTAGTCTCACCACTCAAAGCTTCTCTGCCAGTGACCCCCTTGAACACAGGACTGTGAATTTAGAGCTAGAAGGGACCTTCAAGACCTCATTTCACAGAATAGGAAACTGAGGCTCAGAGAGAGGTTAGGTGACTCATCCTAAGTCAGTCAACAGGTATTTAGTTAACACTTACCGTGGGCTGGGCTCTGTAAACATCAGGGATACCCAGGAAAAAGGCAAGAGCAGAGACCACTCCTTTTAGAGGCCCCCATTGTAATGGGAGATGCAACAGACAAATGACCATGTTCTGTGCCATATGCAAAGGACCGTTGTGTAGTTCTGTGAGCTTGCTCTCTCTCTCTCTCTCTCTCTCTCTCTCTCTCTTTCTCCTCTCTTCTCTCTCTCCCTCTCCCTTTCTCCCCACCCCCCTCTATCTCTCATTTCTCTCTGTCTCTGTCTCTCTCCCCCTCTGTCTCTCATTCTTTCTGTCCCTCTGTCTCTCTCTCTGTCTCTCTCTCTGTCTCTCTCTCTCTC